>NC_054543.1:9647270-9957270 GCF_017654505.1 Polyodon spathula
TTTTTAAGTTTTTAATTGCAGTGAGATATTTAGAAGAGGTAGAAGTTGTTAGATACCTATGTGACATGAATACACGAAATTGTGGTCTGAGATAGAAAAGATACAACTTTAAGAGAATGTTTTGCATTGTAACGGCTCTCTGGACTGCATCAGCACTGTACTGTATCTTGATGGGTTTTTAAAATGTATTCACATGAAAGAATAGGAAGACCGAATGTATTATTTTATACTGAGGTCTAGAGAAGCTAATGATAACAAAGGCCCCTGTAAAATTGTCTTTCTATTATTATCTCAAAAAGAATATACAGTGCTCCCTTGCTATAAGGCTCTCTAATGCTCCTCGGACATAACGCTTCTACAGCATGTCTCCCAATTCCCTGTTGCAATATTTCTATAGTAAATACAGTTCCGGTGTTCAAACTGTAAACTTCTTAGTCTAACTTCTGTTTCTGTCTTTCCCAGAATATGAACTGTAGCAAAGCTGCTCTGGCACTTTTATAACACAGACATCTTATTCAGCATTAGTTTTATAACTTAATTAATAATAGGCCTATTACGTGGTTATCTTTCCTAATGTATTTACTTTTTTGCTGCGAGAGGAGCTGTAGCTTTCTACGGGAGACGAGACGCTGAAGGTTTGCTTCAGCTCCGTTCTGGCAGCCGAACCTGGGGCGAGCTCATTCCCTCTTCTCCTTGCCCGACCCGCTCTCCTTCTCGCACTTGGTTTACTTGTCTGTCGCTTCGAACTGAACTCCCGACCGCCGTTTAGCCAGGATATTTATAGATTAAAAACTGCTAATTAAAATGATCCACGAGTGGGAATGTTACTTTTTTTTTTTTTTTTTTGTAAAAATATTGTATAGCCTTGATTTACTTGGTGCTTTATGCATGATTAATTCAAGGAAATTTACATTTTTGCTTCACTGTATGTGCATTATAGAAAGGGAGTTATTTTATTTTGTATTTTAGGCAGATGTGTTTTGTGTCCTGTGTTACCCCTCACCACCACCCCTTGTTTATAGTTCTGTTCGGTTATAACGCTCATCTTGTGTCCCCCGAGACCGGAGTCATAGCGATGGAGCACTGTCGTACATGTTTTTATTTTGTGATTTGGTCTGTAGTTATGGGCATGTGCCAAGACCTGTGTTGCAATCAAAGTATAATATGAAATAACTTGGAACATTAATTGTATATTGTGGAATATAACTGTACCCCTCATTTATAAACTTGATGTCATTTATACTTATTTGGTGTGCGTCTAGTATGGTAGCGTGTAGGGGATTTTCTTACGCATTTAAAATGGAACTAATGTGTACATTTCTGGTCACTGGTACTTGCTGAAAAGTATGCTATGTAAGGAACATGCAGCAGTTGTTTTAAATAACCGTTTTAACACTTATTTTGACCTGATGTGATGCAGTGGAATTTTCCGAGGTGTGTTTTCGAAGTACAGTATAGATCCGGTTATTAAGTATGGGTTTGGTGATAATACTCTTCAGCAGAATGTTGCGTAAGAAGGAACAGGTCATGCTAACAGGATCATACGTTCAAGTCTGTGATCTCGGGTCATGTACAAGTAATGTACTGTACTAAGCAGATCAGACTCGGGATCCACTGATCTGGATGTGGCAGAACAGTGTAATAAGTATTTTAAATGTGTTTATGAATGCAAGCTAAACCGTGAGTGTCTTAAAAAAACAAAACAAGGAAAAAATCTAAAGATTCGCTTGCGTCAAGCAAAAACAAATGCAATAGTGTAGCAAATCGTAGAGTCATATCTTCGTTTGACATTCAAATTTCATGTTTAACTTTTGTTTTATTGCAGCTCAGCATATGACCACAACCTTGAAAGAAATGTTGCCATTAAGAAACTTAGTCGTCCTTTTCAAAATCAAACCCATGCCAAAAGAGCTTACAGAGAACTGGTGCTAATGAAGTGCGTCAATCACAAAAATGTAAGTTTTATGTATGGTAATACATGCATGAGACTCTTTATTTGAATTGATTCATCTCAATACACTAGAGTTACCTACTTTTTTTTATTTGCTGAGTATTATAGTACGTTTGCAGTATATTGTCAAAACATGTAAATCAATGAATCAGTTCCTCGATTTTAACTAGGATCCACTGTTTTAATTTACAGTAGAGACTTGAAAGACAGGGAAGGGGAACTGTTGACTTGTATTAAGAGTAATTCAGGTTAGGGATGTTTGGCTGTTACATTTTTAAGGACCTCCCGTTTTGACCGTAAAATGTTGCCCCACTAGAGCTCTCAAACATATCTTCTGTAGTACAGCTGGTACAAGATATTGTAAGCTTTAATCTGTCTCCCTGGGACACTGCGCCTCTAGTGGATGTAAGAAATACAGCAGTAAGAAGTACCACATTGGAAACTGGGCAGGGTCAGGTTAATCCTTACACTGGTGTACTAGCTACATTTGGAAATAAGACGGCTTTATTGAGACCACAGGGGTGCATTCAACTTTCTAGTCTTAAACCAATTGCCTGGAAGCTGTTACTGAAACAGAAAAGGATATACAAAGTTTTCCAAACAACATTATTTAAGATAGCAATGATAAATCACATTCTAAATTGCTTTTTGAATACAATTCTTACCAAAATTGTGGATTATCCTATTACTGTTTTACAGATTATTGGCCTACTTAATGTATTTACACCCCAAAAATCTCTTGAGGAATTCCAGGATGTGTAAGTATTCATTTGTATAATGAAACATTAACAGCACTGTCAAAATTAAAGTCAAGATTATTTTTATCAGGGGAATGGGATGTGTTTGCATTTAATGCTGAGGTTTTTTCTTAAGGAGTTTTGAAAAGGTTTCAAAATACCCATAGTATAATGATTATCTTTGCTGTACACCTACAAAAGAGATTATTTAATTAATGTCCTTTTCTGTATTCCATCCAATTAAAAAAACAAAACAAAAAAAACTGCCAAATTGCAGGATGCATTAAAGTAATTACTTAGCAGTGCAAACATATCACACTGGCTTTTATCAGAAATAAATTACTTTTTTATACGAAAAATAACATGTCAGTTTTACTGGGTCATTCTGTGTTTGCTCTTGACAGTTCCTATAAAAACATTGTTGTGCTTTTCCATTAATTTTTCATTGATTGGTGACAGTTACATTGTTATGGAGCTGATGGATGCCAATCTCTGTCAAGTGATTCAGATGGAGTTAGACCATGAGCGATTGTCCTACCTACTGTATCAGACGCTATGTGGAATCAAACATCTTCATTCGGCTGGAATCATACACAGGGTTAGTGATCATATTTTTGAGATGTTTCACAAAAAAAAAAAAAAAAAAAATTGCAGTAAGGCACATTTCTTTTGACTTTCAAGTTTTGAACAAGTAGCTTTCTAAGAATAGTTTCACTTAATATGTGGTGAGACCTCTAACTGAGAGTCAGACCTTAAATACACACAAGATGATACAGTAGCGTTCTACCACCCAGATGTGTGTTTTCTGGGGTTCAGAAGTTCTTGACAGTCTGTGAAAAACCATGCTTTACTGTTGGCCAGTCTGAATGGATAGTTGGCGCTTTTTGTTTCTTTAACATTGTCGCGCTACAGTTTAAAAAACTCCTAACGGTTTAAAGCTTCCAATTGTCCAGCGTTCTGCATTTCCTTAGCATGTTAGTTGTATCTTTAAGTAGAGTAATTTCTTATTTTCAATTGCTGTGTGCTGTCTTGAGTGCCATCTGAGTGCCATCTTGTGCTGCATATATTTATTTCTGAATACAAACATTAGCGAATATAGAAACTAAATCCCCTTTATCAAAAACTGTATAAATCTGGGGGAAAAAAAAGCAACTGCATGATGAAGTCATAGATTTTCTTTTGAAAATACAATGTTGAATGAGAGTGAGTAATTCATGCCAGAGAAACACTCCACAGCAATGAACCAGTTTCTCCATACTGAACTAGACTGATAAAAGGTGGGGCCCCTTGTGTAACAGTATTCACAGGTGTTTAATAATTGCACACAATGAATGAATGGGACTGAAGGTTAATATGTTAGATTGTTAATGCCCCCCGACCACATAAACTTCTAGATTATACAATTAAGTTTACTATCTTTTGGTATACATATAAATCACTTTAGTAATAAAGGTCATCCACAACCTTCTGTATTGGCTTTCTTTCTCTCATGGGTACAACTATTACATGCATTGTTATCTAACTTCTCAAGGTTCTTGTAAAGTAGAACATTTTCAGCTTTTTGTTTTTCAAAGTCATGAGTGTGCAGTAGGCAAGGCAGCCGCACTACAATATGTTATGTCCTGAAACGTTTTCCTTTTTATTTATTTTTTCCCTCAGTCTAGTGCTCCTAGTGTAGTGAGGGACACATTTAAATGTAGCTATTATACAGGCAGGGGCCCCCCAAAGTTGGACTCTTGTAAACATTGAATTACTCTCTAATATTTTGATAACAGAGAACAGATTTTAATGCAAGAGACTACCAGGCTGCAGACATAAGAGAAGAGAGTATTTGTTTGTCGAGTGACCTGGTTTGCTAATTCTAGTGCAGTATCAGGAGATTGGTTCATTCATTAGCAAAGGTTATACCATGATGTACTTTACCAGAACACTAATTATTCTTGTGCAGGTAGTTGTATTTATAAGCAGTATCAGTTTCATTCTTAATTGTGACAAATCTGTAACTATTATTATGTGTATATATATATATATATATATATATATATATATATATATATATATATATATATATATATATATATATATAAATGTTTCCAAATGTATCTATCATAACACTTTTTTTTCAGGATTTAAAACCCAGTAATATTGTAGTGAAGTCAGACTGCACACTGAAGATCCTTGACTTTGGACTAGCCAGGACAGCAGCCACTGGCTTATTGATGACACCTTATGTGGTCACACGCTATTACAGGGCACCTGAGGTCATTCTTGGAATGGGATATCAAGCAAATGGTCAGTAATGTTGGATGTTCGCTATTAGTCAATTATGTTTATAAAGTGTTGTATATTGTTGAGATCACTTTGTTAAACTCTTGCCTAAACCAAGTCTCTTTCTTTAGCTATCACCCACAACGTGTTAATGTTAATATTATTAACTGTAATATAGGTACACCAATTTCTGCATAACAATTTTAAAATAAATGAAATTCCACCATTTCTGCATTTTTTCAGCTGTGCATGCCTTTAACATTTTCTGCAAAACAATTTTTTGTTTGAATGTGTCACAATGGTTAAAAAAAACAACCATATAATTTAAATTACACATGTGCAGTGAAATTAATAATTGTATCTTTTCTGCTGACGTGTGGCTTTGCTTATGTTTTTTCCTTCCTCCTATGCTACGCACTTTTAGTGGATATATGGTCTGTGGGGTGCATTATGGCAGAAATGGTTCGCCACAAAATCCTATTTCCAGGAAGGGACTGTATCCTTGTGCTGCTTGCAGCAGTTCTGTTCACATGAAAGTTATATAATTTTATTTTAATCATAACTGGGGTGATTCATTACAACACTAAAGGAATCGTCAACAATAACAATAGTAATCTGGCTATTTGATTTACAATTCGCACAGGTAAGAACTGAGGTTATTGATCTCACATATAACAGGCTGCATCTAGTGGTGGGACATACAGTCTCTGCTGGTCTATTAAAACATTTGAAAGATATTATATATATATATATATATATATATATATATATATATATATATATATATATATATATATATATATATATATATATATATATATACACACACACACACACACACGCTCTTGTCAAACCTTCTCCCCCCCCACCCAAGTATAATAATTTAACATTTCATATGTTACATTGTTGAAAGATATTAAGTATAGATTGTTCATTTCTGCAACCATAATACAGTTTCTGCAGGCCGTCTGTCTAAAAATCTGCTAATTTTAATTTTTAGGTCACTATTTCTTCAATTTGTTTTTATTAAACAAAGTTGCTATTTAAGTGGGCACTTATATTTACACAAGGATGGTGCACATATATAGATATTTAGCACCTTGCTTTGAACTTTGGCTTTCCAAACATATTTTGCCAGTTTGCCAGGAAAACTTTACACTACTTGGCGCTAGACACAGACATAGCTTGCATGCTTTTCATTTTATGCTTTTCATTTTTTTCTTTCTTTCATTAGATTCCCATCATTAAGTCCTTGTCTGACATGTTCAGTTTATTTTTATTAGTTTTGTTTTTGTTCTGCATGTTAATTTCATGTCATTTCATTTTTCAGTTGATGTCTGGTCAATTGGCTGCATCATGGCAGAAATGGTCAGAGGTAGTGTGTTGTTTCCTGGCACAGATCGTATCCTTGCTTGTATGTCATAAATTTGTGAAGGTCAATAGTCTTTAAATGATGACGCCAAGTCGTCAAGAGTGTTTACTTTAGCACGCAATTTATTGTGTTTAAAACCAATAGGAAACAGCTGCATTGTGAATGTGATACAAAACAATAGTTACATGGCCTACTTTGAGGATTTCTTGGAAATGGCTTATTTAAATACCTTATAATACGTTTTATATCATTTGTTTGTCCGTTTATGTTATTGCTACACAAAGGGTTATGGTCAAAGGTTTGGGATTTGCGTGAGATAGGACCCTCGAATGTCTCAGTTAGTAGGGATTAAAACATTGGCCTGACCAGAGAGTAGGTTTTGCTTATTGCTAAAAGTAAGCAAAGATGTTTCTTAAAATTTACTCACCAGTTCATACTGTGTTTACCAACAAAAACATAGCTGTTAGTTCTGTTAATTGTCAGAATGGCACTTTGGATAAAATTTTTTTAAAAATGATTTCCTGTTTTAAAATGTTTACCGTACACATTGATTTTACATTTCCATTTTTCTGGGTCAGCAACAACCGTTTTGTGCTATAAACTTGGAACTTAAATACAGCTTTACGTAGTATTTCCATTGAAAATCCTTCTGCAGTATTTTTCTTAATTGTCTGATCTTAGATATTGATCAGTGGAACAAAGTCATTGAACAGTTAGGGACACCATCCCAAGAGTTTTTGATGAAACTCAACCAATCCGTTAGAACCTATGTGGAAAACCGACCCAGGTATGCTGGATACACCTTTGAAAAGCTTTTCCCAGATATCCTTTTTCCAGCTGACTCGGAGCACAACAAGCTCAAAGGTAAGTGATATGCATTGTCATCGAAACCAAACACATCCATCAAGTTACTCAACTAGTCCTCATTCATCTTGTGCAATTGTAGCCTGATGTGTGTGCGCTATTATACAATATTAATGCATATTTGTATTGTTCTTCACTTTCCAAATTTGCATATGTACTGTACATGTTATATCTGAGCCCAACATTATAACACTGCAACCTGTAACAGGCAACTGTCTACATTTAGTTTAAAAGGATCTCAGTACAGCTTTCATAAAAAAAAAACAAAAAAAATTGTGTATATTAGCCTATGATGCATGTGGTGTCGTTTAAATGTGTCCTTGTATACAACTTTATTCTGTTGCAGCCAGCCAAGCAAGAGATTTGTTATCTAAAATGCTTGTAATAGATGCATCCAAACGTATCTCTGTGGATGAGGCTCTTCAGCATCCATATATTAATGTCTGGTATGATCCTGCTGAAGTGGAAGCTGTAAGTACTACCTTGACTATCTACACAACTCGAGTATTTACCCCTTTATGAAGAGACCTATAAACTAGCTGGGGCATAAACTGCATTTGTATTCTTCCAAGTTCTGTTACTATTCTCTGCTGGTCAGTATACTCATTACACTTGACTGCTCTCAGCTGTTTGTATTTGGCTGTACCGGATACAGGGAGAGTTTCTCTGAGGTTAAAGAAAAAAAGAAAATAATGTGCACTTTTATACTTACCTCTTTTAAATGTATCACTTTCTAGCCCCCACCACTGATCACTGATAAACAGTTAGATGAAAGAGAACACACAGTCGAGGAGTGGAAAGGTAATGGAAATATTTGCTGTTTTGTTTGTATGTTATTTATATGAGCAAGATTGAAAATCAAACCCGGCTTGTTTCCTGTTTAACTGATGGGAGGTGTATTGCAACTTGTTTCTTTCAAAAACAAAAACACAAACTTGTGGTTACTTATTAACAGAAAAAAGATTATTGCGTTTATAGATGGGTTATTGTTAGAAATGCCTTTATTCTTCATGTTTCAACTTGCAGAGTTGATATACAAGGAAGTCCATGAATGTGAAGAGAGGACGAAAAATGGGGTAATCAGAGGACAGCCTGCATCTTTAGGTTAGTTACAAAAGTTTTTTTTTTTATTTATTTATTTTTTTTTAAATAGTTGGAAAACTGCCTTTCTTTTCACTTGTGCAGCAGACCACTATTGAGGACAGACATTAAGAATAAAAAGTTATAGCACTGACCAAAATTAAGCTCAAACAAAAAAAATCATAATTGGGAACTGTGCGTGCATTCTGACTTTTTACCTTTTCAAAGAAGTTTTTCAGCTTTCAATGTTTTGTTTGGACATGGTCCACCAGGCACATGTCTTTTGAACTGGTTTTTACAGGAAATGTAGATCTCTGGCCACTAGATGACAATGTGGGCCCAACTATCTTGGCAACGTGACAATGTAACAGAGCAAGACGATTTGAAATATATCTTTTTTTCAGATATAATTTTTTCTAGTTGTTCTCAGGTTTGGTATACTCTGTTTGTGGCATGTACACAAACTGATTGATCAAACTCATTTCCACAGGCCTTTACTTTAGTTATTAAGACACCTGATCTGGGAAGGGGTGAGGAATTCTGCACTGTTTTAGACATGGACTAATAGTAGATGTGCCCAGAATGTTGGTATACCAAAAAAAAAAAAAAAACAGTGCAACAAAATGATTGTAAATTTATAGAAACTAAATATAACATGAAGCAAAACATGGCATTGGAATTGGCTGACCCAGCTTGAAAAGAACAGTATAGACTGGCGAGATGGATTACTGTAGGAATTCCAAGCAAAACTGAGAAAGATTTTGACCAAGGCTAAATTCCTGGTAGGTGGGTAATTAATAGACTAGGGCTGGAATTGAATCAAAGTTTATGGCAACACTATAGCTATATTTTATAATGGCCAGGTAGATGAAATAGTTTTTGCAGCGGTCAGGCCAGTCAGCCAGTGGGTTTTTAGACGAGGATAGGGTAATGTCTCCCAGCCACTACTCTTGTACATTTCTGATTTAATACTTTTTCTCATAGCACAGGTGCAGCAGTGATCAATGGCTCCCAGCATCCGTCGTCGTCTTCATCTGTCAATGATGTATCCTCCATGTCAACAGACCCCACATTGGCTTCAGACACTGACAGCAGTTTAGAAACATCAGCTGGACCACTTGGCTGCTGTAGATGACTATCATCTTTTTTTGGCCCTTCTGTTTGTGCTAGATGGTATAGGGTATAGGCCAGTTTTTAAAAATGCTCCAGCTTTATTTTTTATTTTTTTTCCCTAATTAGGCTGTAAATTATTGGCATATTTAAACACTAAGGTATCTATGTGCGATCAGTGTAAATTAAAGTCGGTTCAGTTTTTTGAATTTTTTTTTTTCAGCTAGTGTTAAATCCTAATGTTACAACTTTATTTTGCCATATTGCTGTAGACTGCTTAAATTAATTTGTAAAGATTTATGAATATTTTTTAATCCTTTTTATTTTAAAATTCAATTTACCGTGAGCCATTTTGCCTCGTTTGATTTTACTTTGATTTGCTGATTATGTCTTCTATGACGTGCTATAGAACAGAGGACATTTTTTTTCAGTTTAGTTCACAAATAGATATTGTATAAAATACATAATCTTATTTCTAGAAAAAAACAACAGTATTTAATTTCAATTTGTCTAGGAAACAACTGAAAATGTTCTGATACCTAACTACTTTCATTTCCAAATGTTTAAAGTTAAGAATCAGCTTATAGTTGTGTTTTTTAAAAAAAATTGTCTTAATAGGCTCTGGAAATCTTTCAGGCTAGTGCATTTCAGATGCCGCCAGAGATTGATCATTTGGTCTACAAGGCACAAAACGTTGACCTTAACTAAATAAATAAATAAATACAAACCTGCTTTTAAAGGTGTTTCATATACTTTGTGTTATGAATATGCTGATGTACTAGTATTAGATTATACGTTATGATTAAAGTAATTGAAAGAAAACTAAAAAGCCTTTTAAAAGAAGCGCAAAAAGCAGGCTGAAATTTGGCTTAGTGCACATTTGACCACTTGCTGTTCTGCACTGGCTAGCTGAAACTTTATTTTCTTGAAATCCCCTTTGCTTTCACAGTGGGGAGTGCTTGGTGAATGTTGAGCTCAGCTGAGGAGATTCTATTATAAAATGGTAGCTTTGTAACAGGATCACGGACAAGGGATTTTAAATGTATGAACATGTTGGCAAAGAATGGATTTTATTTTGAACTGTCCTTTTTTTATTAATGAAATTAAGCAGTCTTCAAGTAAATAGAAGTAGGATACTGAAATGTTACAGTGCCGAGCAACAAGGCTAAGGTAACAGTATGACATGGTTATCTTCCATTCTGATAGTTTGCTTTCAGCAGTGCCTCGTCTTCATGCCAGCTGTGTAGTTGAATATGGGATCTGGTATGTTGAAAGTAGTGTTTAGGAAATGAGAGCTCCTTTTATGTTTGAAAGACATCTATATTTGTTAACATTTTATTATTTTTGCCCTACTTTTTGAATTTTAAAAAAAAAAGCAACAAAGACAAGTTAGAGAATACAAGGCTCGTTATTGTTATGTATGCAATAATAGCATCCTATTGGATTATCCATCATTTTTATATTTCAAAAGGAAAAGTGCCTGCAATAAGTGCAGTAGTTCAGAAAAGAAAGGTAGCAATGCTTTATGAATAGAACAGTGTTTTTTTTTTCCATGATATGATGTTGCATTCATTAATTAGGATCATCACTGCATTGAAGAAATGGAATATATTGTTTTATCTTTAGAGTATGTGTTACATTAGAATCTAAGTTCAAATTGAGTGTTTGAGAATGTGAGGAATATTAAGAATAAAGGCGAAGCCGGTATGAGGTGAGGTATTTGTGGTCAGAATTCATGACTGTTTTGTCCACATGTAAGACGTTTACCTTCTAAAACTAACATGATCGATTTAAAAAAAAAAAAAAAAAAAAAAAATTATATGTTTGTTTTTTTTTTATTTTTTATTTTTTTAAGTGCTCTTAATTTTAAGTCTTTTCAGATCCCTGGGGAGATTTGCTTTTGCTTCATATGTTTCATCTCTCAAAATATGTAATATTACAACTAAAGTAGGCTTTGATGAACTACCTCACACTAAATTTCTACAAGTTATTGGATAAAGATAGCAGCCCACAATTAGATACAGAAAATGTGAAATATAGATTTTCTTTATTTATTTATTTTTAAGTGTACTATTGCCAATGTTAGGAGACTTCTAGTATTGTATGTAATGTATACTTCACTTAGAAGTAAGAAAACTGTTTATGTATAATTTTTTACAGTTCATGTGCAATACAAGTAGTAATTGGTGGGTCTAGCCATGTAGATGTATGTTTCTGAAGGTAGAAAAATTGTTTGGTACTGTCAATCCATGTTTTCCTTTTTATAAATTAAAATAATTTTATGTGACTTAATATAGTCATGATTCAATGTAATCAGTCTTGCCACTTTTAAAATCTGCACCCAGGTAGCAGTGGGTGGATATCGTGCATGGCCAGATAGATTTTGATCTTTAGATGGTAAGGTAAAAAAAAAAATACACTGCTTAAGAAATAAATGCATAGAACAAGCTGGTGTAATCATGGGAGCTGGTTTATAATGTTTGCTTGTAAGACCAGCAGTGCAGATTGATCAAGTCTTTGTTCGGGGGGTATACTATGCCACAGACCGTGAAATGTGCACTATTGGAATGTATGCACTGGAATCCAATAATGCAGAGTTAAAATGTGTACTGCAAATAAACCATTTGAATTTAAATCATTGTGCATGTCATAATTGTGCCATTTTCTCTGTTCATGGGAGGGTTAGCCAGCCATGGCACAGGAATACATTGTACAGCTCAACACTTTAAAATTAAGCCTTTAGTTCATTTGGTGTCTAAATTCATTCATAATTGAATAAGTCTAAGCACAGAATATGTTATCCCGATATATAATTGTCTTGCAGTTTAAGGTTGCCCAGCATTCCTTGACACTAGATGTTACTAAATGCATATTGCCCAGAAATTGTCTTGCATATAAATCTCATGGCTCAGGCACTGTCAAAATGCAATACATTTGTGTTAATAAATAAATAAATAAAAATAACAGGAAAGGATTTTTACATTTAAATGCGCTCTGCATGGATTTGCATGTGCTGTTGTTCTTTATTTGTTAATGATTATGAAAAGTAAAGCATAACCGCCAAGGTTTTGTATAATGGCTTTGGGGCATAGTAATAGCCCTGGTTTAATCAGATTACTTTTTTTGGTGGCACTTTTGTTTAAGACCTTGATACATACTAGTTTTTGGTGGAAATGCAGCAGTCCAATTAACATTTTTTGAGGTGGGAACTGTTCTTCAATATATTTGTTTTTATTCATGCTTTCTCACTTTTTTTGTCTATTTATTTTTGTGTCTGATTTTGATGAACAGCCTTATCCTAAAGTTAACCGTTATACACTGAAGTTTCCCATGTCTGTGCTCCCTCTTGTGGCAGAAAGGGTGCAATGCCAGACATCTTCTGTTCTTACAGGTTTCAGGCTGTATGAAGCTGCTTTCAAATAGGTACTAATCATTCTAACCTTTGAATTAAGGGCTGCCATATTGGTGTTATGTGACCTTTTTGTTTTCCAGATGATAAAGACCTAATGCTTCTAAATATGGCTTCATGTTCGTTACATAGGCGTATTCTGTGTTTCTCTCGTCCCCTTGATTGCAGGTATAATAAAAGAAAAAAAAAAAAGTCTTGTTGGTTGTTTTATAAAGATGCAGCCCCCCACAGTGTCAAAGCTTTATATCTCAGAAACCTTTTGAGATGATGACTTCATATTTGCATGGTTATATAGAAAGGTCTTAATGTGTTGCTGATCATGACCTTGACCTAATATGACTTCTATATTGAGGTGACTTTTTATATTTCTACTGTATCTAAAGTATACAGTTTGTTATTGTCTTACTGTTTAGTACACAACTGTATTCTTCTTAGTTAAGTTCCATTATCAGTGGTGTCCAGTAAACATTATCTCTTTACACTGCTGCATTGTGGTAAACGCTGTCCATATCAGTTCTACATGCCACACTGCTGTAAAAGTTCACACAAGGAAAGGAACAAACTGCAGTTGGCTGACTCAGTTTTTGTTCTCCACATTTCCTAAACATGCGTTCATATTTCGTGTATGTGCAAGGTTTCTATTCTCACTGCTGCTAGAACATGTCCAAGGGTAGTGTTCATGGAACTAGAGTACTTTTTATGGTAGCCTGTGTTTCTTTGCTTCACCCTGCAGTACAGTAAGAACGAGCTAATGGTAATGTAATGTGCAGCATTCCCGTTACTCCAACTGTTGTTACTTGTTAAATGGGTTTGGTGGTCACAACCTGGCGCCTGTACACACATTTCAACATGTGAATAAGTATTGTGCATTTAATACTCCAGGAATCTCTGCAGCAGCATAACCACAGCTTGACTGTTGTGAAACCCTTGCTGGAATTCGGCATTGACTGCCTGCATATTTATTTGTGTGCCCATTAATGAAAGCCAATCTAACCTAACAGCACCATTTATTTACTCGAGCACTTGTCCATTGTAATCTGATGTGAAAAGCTTTCTTCTTAGGGGTGTAGATTTTGTGGACATCTGAAAAGCAGGGTATCACAGTGTGTTGGTTGACAAGTCTTCAAAATAACATTCATATTTTCAAGCAAAAGTGTATCACAATTTGGACATGAATTATAAAGCCTTTGTATATATCAGCTAATGTCTTTAATCCCTTAAAACAAATGAACCAATATTGTTTATTTTTTTAAATATGTTTACGGTATACATTCTTTGAGTTATCAAGTGGAATATTGTTCAGGATTGATAGGAACCCAAAGTTTCTACACTGTTACATATTTTAAACTTGCTGTGAAACAACAACGCACATATTGATCCCTTTACTAGGTGAATTGCACTGATCTTCCTGAGTTACAGGGCTTCATGCTGTGTTCTGGATCAAGGGAAATAGTTAGCCATATATTAAAATAAAAACCCTCTGAGGCATAAATAATAATACAAAATGTTATTGGGAAATGTTGATACTGCAATAAAATGAAAAAGGCAATACAATCTGTTCAGCACCGTCGTGAATATAACTGACTGTGGGGCCAAGTGATTGGATTATCATTGGAATAAAGCAAGTCAATAACAACAACTTCAGCAGTAAATATCACCAACATCTTACAACTAGGTCTTAAGTTTTTTTTTTTTTTTTTCAAAATAAAAGGCAAATTTTGGTCAACATTGTGTGCTTGTACCACCATGGCCACTTCTAATTTTAGATGGTAATACTAAAGCTATAGACAAAGTTTATACTGTTTATGTGCATATATAAAGGCCATATGATGATTATCAGTGGTTTGTAATAATTTAAGCATATCTTGTGGCCATATATTTAATAAAAAGCCTATATATATATATATATATATATATATATATATATATATATGCGCCATATTAAAACATAGGTAAACCAAAAGTTAAGTTACTGCAATAAAACAGTCATTGACAGCCTGGAATTACTTCAGAATACTCATGATACATGAGTACAGAGTGCTATAAATACATAGTTCATAATGGAAATAAATTCAATTTCATTAGTTCCAAGGATTTCAGATTATATGTTTGTTGTCCTGGTTCTAAGAGTTAGATCACCAAGTGTAGCAAAAAAATCTTCCATTTCTTTTTGCAAGAGTTGGTTTCTTTTCTCTGCATCCTCTCGAGCCCGATCTGAGTTTCGAAGTTTTATTTCAAGCATTGCATATTTCTTTTTTTCTTGGTCCAGTTCCTCCTCAAGTCTATTAACTTGCACGTGCAGCTCTGCACTGGACTCTTCAAGCCTAGAAATTAAGAAGCAAGCATGTCAGCAACACGGCTGAAAATTCAAAATTAGAGCTGTCAACTTATTTATGACCAATCGTATGTTCAGAATATTATAGAATATACTATGAGGTATTTAAGACCTCGATGTTATTAGGTGGGCAAATGCGGGGTTGGTATCATGGTAAAGTATATTAAAATGACTTACAGTATGTTCTCAAGATACATGTTAAAATTCAAATGTGACATACAAATGTACAAACCGACAGACACACCCACACAGATAACCTTGCTTTGGATACAAGCAGTCTGCATTTTTCCACTGATGATACAGGATAGCTGACTCCAGCAGTTTTGAAGGGTTACCCCTTTGCGTAAATGTCAGCAAATCCAGCCCCCTTTGTGTGTGGTTTTGAGTTTATGAACAAGGGTGCAGAAACAACTTGCTTGGCTTCAGATTTTGTTAAATACAGATTGAGAAAATGAAAAAGACCAGCCAGAAGCAATTACAGATGGATTGAATAACAAAAAAAATAGATATTAAATACATTTTTAAAAAATTGATGAGCGCTGGTGGAAAGATCTGCAATCGTACTGGACTCTGAAATGGTTGTAGATGTTCAAAAATAAAAATAAAAAGGATGGTTTTCATAAGCCTGAAGGGAACTAAAATTTTCTCTGCGCCTGCCATTAAATCAAAAGTAACTGCTGATGTATTGTTTTAAGGCAGATTTCAACTGTAGTATTGCATATACATGCAAGTGTTAATTTATTTACATGAAAAATACTGGTGTGTAGACTGCTTTGTGTACACTTTTAATTAATAAAGTTTGTACAGAAGAGGTACAAAATAAACATCCTTCTGTACAGTTATTTTGCTTTGCTGTAAAAACCCACTTCCATTTAGCAGCATCTCTGCTCCAAGTGCCATGCTGGATATTGACGTAAGGTTTCAGAAGCAAATTAATTTCTATTGTGCAATATTTTTATTTTGTATTTATTAGCTGAAAATTAGAAGAAAGAGAAATTATGAAAATATATTTCATGCTATTTATAGAACTTAAGTCCCAAAATTGGTTCATGACTAAATCCAATACAATAATCTTTCTTGGCAAAGCCTCTTAAATGTAACACAATGAACAAGTTTCATGACGCTTCAGTGAGAAACCCAAGGCCTGAATCAAATCAAAGTTTATGGCACTGCCATAGCTATACTTTACAATACTAAGCAATAATTCTGGTTGACTCAGCTCAAAGCAAATACAGTCTTCTAAGGTGAGTGATTTATTACAGCATTTTGGAACTTAAAAAAAAAACAAAAAAAACACACACTTACATGGATCAAATTCCAGCCCTGTTTGAAACAATACTTGGGTTTATTTCTCTAGAAATATCAACAAAACCCATTACCTTCTTATCCTGGTCTCGTATTCCACTTTTTGTTTCCCTAGCTCCTCTCTGAGCTCTGTAACCAGGCTTGTCAGTACTTTTGAACAGATGGGAGAGTCATTTGACTCAGTCACCATGTTACTGTGTTCACTGCAGCTCATGCTGCTAACGCAAACTTCCAACCCCTCGCTACTGTTCTCCAACTCCGAGGTTTTGATGTCACTATGCCCTTGAGAGGCCTGGGTAGACCATTCCGCTTTGCCACAGATCTGCCCTGAAGAGTCACTCGCATTGCAGGCAGGGCAGCTACTGACAGAGTCTTGAACAGAAATCTCACAAGAGGAAGTGGACCACGTTGTGCTGGCTACAGTCGGTACACTCAGGCTGGATGCAGTAACGTTGTCGTATGTTGACAGTCTTTGGGGGGAGCCTGAGTCTTTAAGCCGGTCTCCCGATGAAGTCCTTCTATGGCCACGGAGGGATGAAAGTCCATTAATTAGCCAGTTTCCACTTGATGACAAATTTGGAATATCCACTGAGGAGCCACCTAATTTAACACTGCTGGATCTCCCCCCTGAACTTTTAAAGGAACATTTCCAGGTTGGAAGGGACTTCATCTGTTTACTGGGACTGGTTGCTGCTTGGCTTTGTGTAGCTCCCTTTCCCTGAGATGCAACCTTGGACACCATCACAGGTGTGCTGATGTTAACGTCCAGTGATGTGGCGCTGCTGCAGAGATCATCAGGTTGATTCACGCTTTTGTTCTTTGACTGGATTCCCTGTAAGTATTCTTCAGAGATCCATTCAACCATGTTGTGTTGAAACAGGGGTCTCCCTTCTTGCTGGGCTACAGTGGCATCTGTTTCTGTACTGATGAGAAGTCGTTCATGTTCGCTGATAAGCACTGTCATAAGATGCTGCACAAGCGAGGTTCCTGCAAAGAAAATTCAAAGCTTTACACAGTAAATCTGATAAAAATCTAGTAATATTAGTTTATTGAGGAAACAATCCTTTAAGCAAATTCTGGTTATAATGTGTATTTTTTTAACAGAACTCAATAAATGTGGTCATTCGTGCTGGTGTCTTCCTATTGGATTAAAGCACACACCTTCCATTATGGTCACTGGGTCTTCAAATTTAGGTCGTAGAATATTTGGCCCAAAAACTGTGGCAAGGTTCTGCACGCTCATTTTATTTTCATTTGAGTGGGACTGGACTTCGTCAAGGAATCTGTAAATAGTAACAACAACAATGAAAGAAATGGATAAAACATCTTATTGAATCCAAATAATTCCTATTAAAGATGGTGCATATAGAAAGTCATGTTTTAGAATCCACAACATGGTTTTTATGGATTAAATAAAATCTCAGATATGGAAGGCATGACTAAAAATACTGAAGCATCATGGTAGATAGAGAAGTACAGTCCTCTGGTGTCACGTCAGTTTTAGGTCAAAAAACATATTACAGTACTATACAATTATAATTCAATAACTGATTGGGGGACTTTTTCTTTTGCCATTAACTCATTGTGAATGGATGTCTTATTTACTGAGGCGAAAGAGAGGCAGAAAAAAAAAAAACTAACTTACTTGCAAATATACTTCAGAAGGTTGTAATTGGCCTGAGGAAGATTTTTCACTTGGTTTACCAGCTCCTGAATACCCTGCAAGTGTCAAGTACATCCATCAAGGACAAGTCATTCATACAAATGCCTTACTCTATATTACACCTGTTCTATATTGCACGGTGGGCAAATTGCCTATTCATTTTCATTCGTATGATTTGTTACGGAATACTTCAGCTGTAATTCCAATGCCCACAGTTTAAGTAGAGTGCGGATAAACTCCACGAGTAAACGTGATGAAACTACGTGAATTTATCGTTAATTCCCTGTTGGATTTAATCTCATGAGAAGGCTGGTCAGTATCAGCCATGACCTGAAGTACACTGACCTCTGCCTCATCCTTGGCTAACAGCTGTGCACAGGAGAGAAAGTCTTCATACTTGGCAAAGGGAATAACAGGCTCTGGCAGCTCTCGAAGATATAACTTTAGCAGGGACGCGACTGTGTGGACGTCAGTGTTACTGGAAGAGGTGAAGCAAAGGTTACCATATTCAGAGCCAAACCAGAGCCGGGCACAAATAGAAAACACATGTTGAGACAGGAAAAAGCATACATAATTGTTCAGTTTATTGCTGTCATTAATGCATTAAGGATACATACTATGCATTATCACCTTTTAAAGGTTTGAACTTTTTGTAGAAGGTAGACCATGTATTCAAATATAAATAAACCAAGATGTTTTCATTCACAAAAAAGTCTACCAATGAAGAAATATACATAGTTTATTTTCTATTACATACAGCTGAAATTTCAAACATAAATCATGATATTAATTTACAGATGTTCACAGTGATGTTTTAAAAGAGGAACTTAAAATACCTTTATATATGCAAGAGGATTACAAAAAAAGGATTAATATCTGAAAAAGATCCTCATTCCCACTGCGAGCAGTCAGATAACAGCACCAAAGTGTGATAGATTGAGAAACTACATACTGTACACACATACATACATGAATCACAAAAATGGAAGCTATTGCATATTTAGACGTATAAGTGGGACTTACCTGTCAAAAAGAGGCTTGTCTCCACAATCAAAGGCATCCTGCATTTCTTTTACTAAATTTGCCTGGCCGGGCATTCGGAATAACCCCTCTTCATCCAAACCTCTCTCTCGAATGAAATCTACGCACTGTTCTACCATCAATGGAGCCAGTCGCTGTCCGAACTTCTTTTCATACTGTACAGTGTCTTCTAATCGTTGGCCAAATATACCTGAATTGTAAAACAGAGAAAGGTGTAATTGGGTATGATGTATGTTATGCCACAAAGTAAAACTTTCAAATTATCAAAATGATCTAAAATATAGATTTTTTTTTTTTATGATCTGCGTAACAAAATCAATTGAAAAGGGCGTATTGAGGCACAAATCAAATGGGTGATCAGAAGCCTTAAAAGTAATCAAATAAGTTGTATGTGCTGACATTCATTACACATGGTTGTTGTTGTTTTCAGTCTGTTGAAATGTCAACACATTATATTATACGGTCTATAACTTCAATACCGAACTATTTATATCTGAGGTCATTGTAGAAGACATTTAATCCCAGTAATGCTAAATGCAGATCCAGTGTATAATCACAATGGCAGACTTCCACCGTGTGACCAGCTCCATATAAAGCTGTCAAACATTCAATCTGAAAACAGATCTTTCTCTAGTAGGACCAAATAAGACCATTTTACTGAGTCATTGTGGTTCTCTTAATAGAAATATTCCGCTGTAACATACAATGGTACCAGTAGCTTTATATTCATATGCAAATGTAAAAGATTATACTGCTGTGTCACAAAGACGGCCAGAGTGGGGTACGTCCGACCAGAGCCAGGAAATAAGCAACAGAGAGGTGGAGTTTGGTGGAGCTGAATGCTTTCGCTCAGCATTTAATAAATAAACAGAACAGAAAATAAAAAGGTTGTAGCAGACAAAAATACAGGACACGGCACATTCGCCAAAACAAAGACAAACAAAACTAACTATACAGACAAAACATGGTGAGCAGATATTTTACTTATTACTCATCACAATTATTACTATTAATTCCGTCTCCAATCCCGTTCTCCACTCAAACACACAACCCCGAGTGAGTGAAAACATGCTGCTTTTATGCAGCTGTACCGAGACTCGATTGCTAATCAATCATTCAATTGGAGTCGCGGTACAACTGCACGTGAATTAATAAATTGCAATTCCCCGTGCTCACATATTATTACTTTTTACTTGCACGTGCAGTGCTGTGCAATCCTTGTGACAAAATACAAATATACATTTTAAACACTTGTGTTACACAGACCCGTTTATATCCCATGTACCAATGACTATACACCAACATTAACACACAACACGCAACATATAACAGAAAATACACACAGGGGCAGGCACTTCGTCACATGCCAGTATAAGAATAATGTAAGTAGCAAAAATGGTTTGCTTTCTTTATAAAAATAGAAGATGTCATACAGTACAATATACAGTAGTTCTTCATCAGTTCTAGTTTATGGCATATGGTAAAAATTCAAAATATTGCATTATTTTCAGGACAAAATCATAATCAAATGTAATAGGTTACAGAATTCTACAATTACTTTATTATTTTTATTTATTTATTTCTACAAAGTACAGTCACATCAAATATGATACAAATAATAATAATACTACAGACAACTCTACACCAGGCTCTCTCCTACCTTCTTTTGTTTCACAGCATTGCTGTAAACTGCAGCCACTAGAGATTGCACAGAAATCACGATAAGTCAGAGTACAAGAGCTACAGAAAAGCAAAGCCCTGACTTCAGGCATCATGAGAAACATTCCAACTCCCAACAGTTCCGGTACAGGCAGTTACGTTAATACAGTGAAGCCAGCATACAGTAAGAGAACGTCTCATAAATGACCAAAGGCACATCTGCTTTTATCTTCACGACCAGGCGCTAATCACAGCTTGCAGTAAAAAAGTATTTAAACAGTCATAAAACTACTCTGAAGTCATTCTGTAGGCAACAGGACAGGCAGGTATAATCTTGCCTGTGTTTCTTGTATCCGACATTGCAGCCAATGTAAACAGCAGCCAATGGTGGGTCACAAGTTATGACAGAGACATTCCCATATGCAATACATGTCTACTCTAATTGAATTTCAGTTTTATCCCTGATGACTAGAAGAACTCTGTTATGCATCTGGTATGCCTAAAGAAAAAGAAAGACATGTCACTCTCACTTTGACACTTGATTTATATTTCTGTGTCAAAAAGAGACAAGTTACAAATAATAATAATAAAATTGTATTACTGCTTCAGACTTTACAGTAACAAACTGCACTGCTGGGGGCCGTTCTTGTTTTATAGTCTTGCTATAAATAACTAGTTATTTGTAACGTAATGCCTAGAAATGTAGACGCTTCACAGCTTCTTAGCTTACTGTTATGTTTGTATATATACACCATACTGCATTTCCATCAGCAGATAGAATACTGATACAACTTCAATGCAGAAGCCCTGGGTTACAGGGATTTTATCATGACCTTGTCTTTTCTGAAATCATATTCCATGTGTTAATGCCACAATTACTCTCCTAGAATTGGCTATTCCTTGTATACAGTGATACACCATGCCATACACTGTTAATTTAACACCAATGCACAACGACTGGCTGGGACATTTTGTTCTTCATTTTATACCTCATTCTTCATTTTATCCACCTGCAATAGTGACTACTGTACAATACTGACTTCCAGGTGTGCTTGCAAACTCTGTATTGTTCATGATTACACAGTTCACTTGCCTTCCCTTGTTGTTGCATAAAGACAAACTCAAATACTCATCATTTAAAACAGTTCAGTACACACCAGACACTTTATATGCAATCAGAGTCTGTTTTGGGAAATCATTATTATTCTTTTTAATATATATATATAATATATATATATATATATATATATATATATATATATATATATATATATATATAATAATCCTCATCATTGGTTTTTTCAATTAAATTTGTATACATTTCAAAATGATTAAACACCACATTCCATGAAATCCACAGCAAATACTTCATATTATTTTCTAATGCTACTTGTAATACCTCCTCCAAATGGAGCCCAGATGACACGCCGGATTGCCTTCACCCAATCTTCCATGTCATTCTGGGAGTTCGCCATGAGGAGAAAGGCTTCATGATTGATGGCTGCTCTGTCCCGCTCCCCTGCACCACCTGGGGAAAAAAAATAAATAAATAAAAGCTGCTTGATTTGAACTCTAACACCAACTAGAGAACAAATTGTACTTTCTCTGAATAAAACTGTACAAGCACGTGTGACAGACTAGGGGGTGGAGGAGAGAAAAATGTAGTCCGGGAGGGGCTAAAGGACTACATCCCCCAGAATGCCACAGGAGAGGATGAGGTAGCTGTCCGATTTTAGTTAGAACCGTGAAATAACAGTTTAGTACTCCATGTGAGAGTTAGGTTTTGTTTAGCTTTTTTCTTTTATTTCTGCACATACTAAAATTGCTTTAAAAATTTAATTTCTGGGCAAAAGAATCTAAACATAAGTGAAATCTTTCACATATAATGAATAGTAGGTATTTTGAAACTAGAACTCCTTTCTATGTTATACTGCAAACAAAATGGAGCACCATAGCTATGCATAAACAGTGATTGGTAGTGGACTCAACCATTAGCAACCTCTTTAATTGGAAGTGAACACCAGAAATAACTGAACTAGTACCAGTATGTAGGTGTTGTCGATCCAGACTGAATAATATATCCTTACAGCACCTTCTAAAAAGTACCAGATTACAAAAAAAAACAAAAAGCAACTGTGACAGAGAACAGTTTGCAATGTTAACATAGCACACACAACAGTTATGTATAAGAATTGAGACAAAAAGTACTTTGCACTGTATAGGGGACCTAAATGGGACAAAATAATTGTATGTGAATAAAAGAGATTATAGTATTAAAAAATTTAATATTGTACTTATAACTTATCCTAACACATTTAATCAACTTCCATCCCATTGAATACAGCAACAGAAAACCACACCCTATATATTTAGTTTATTTCAGCTCAAGACAAGTTTGAATGCTTATTAGTGAACACACCCCACCACGGGGCTGCCACTGGCCTGCGACATCCGATTGCAATACTAGGCAATGGCATGTGGCCACTTTCTCAAACCCCAGCTTCTGCAGTAACACCCGTGGTATAAACTCACCCAGGCTTTTTTTTTTTTTTTTACTTCATTCACATTGGCACACACTTGGGTTTGGGTTGATTTTTGGGTTCACGTTTTGGTTTCTAGTTACATACTGAGTGTGTAACCTGCCCTGGCACAAAAAGCTAATTCAATCCGAGTAAGGAATCTTTAAAAGCTATGTGAAATGAGAGCCAACCAAAAATGAGAAAATTTCCTTTCACTTCCATTTATCTCCTCTATTGTATTACTGTACATTTAAACAGGTACACCACAAAAACAAAGCATACAGCTCCAGATTTAACTTCCTAATATTGCCAGTAGTAATACACCTTGTTTTTACAACAGTTACTGACTTCATTTCACAGCATCACTCTACAGTCCTTACAGTAATTTGCGGCAAAAAGAACGAATATATAGATTATTTTCATATCAACTTACCCTTTCGAACCTTCCTCTTTTTATGATGCTTGGCAGTAAAAAATGGCATTTTGATGAATTACCGGTTACTGCAGATTCCCGAATTCAATGCTAAACAATTAATCAAGTCTTCAAAAATCCCGCTGAAGAAAGGGCTCTGTTACAATGGATAATCTAGTTAAAGACGCATTGGGCAGGTTTTGTTTTGCTTGTCAGTACTGGTATGATGTTACTCAGGGGATGTAATGACAATTTCCATGCAATATCATAGGCAGGAACGTTTTGCAGAGGGAACTTCTGCTTTACTCTGTTACCACAGCAACCAAACAAGTAGGTGAAAGGCCAGGGTACAAAAACAACTGATTGTAAAAATGTGTGTTTTATATAAACATTTAAAATACCTTTTATTTAAAAACAAATAAAGAAATAAACAGTTTTCTTTCTGACTTAATTTTTAAGATGGGCAGCTGAGAAGCGGAGCCAGGAATTATTTGGTGAAAGTCTATATGGACATTTCTGTAGTTTTATTAAATCAACACATTAAAACCACAATCCACTATAACAATATTGCAACCTTGGAGTTTGAAGTATGTTATGATGGGCTAGCAATGAGTAGCCTACTGTCTGAGATGCTAGTAAGAAATGATTCCCCACATCTATGATAATCCCAGATGAGGTTTCAAATGGAGCCTGGTATAATTGCTAAACCTAGGGAAACCAGTTCATTGCATGCATGTTGTACAGTGAGCTAATTACTTTCGATTTGTAAAACAATATTAGCACACAAGTAAACTCCCTTGAAAATAATGTTATTAATGCATCTCAAAAATCAGCATTTTTGAACAAATGTACTATAGTATATACTGTATAGTGCATGTGCTATCTGGATTTATTGTTACCATTTCATTTCACTAGGTGGCACAGCTGTATTTCTTCACAAAAAAGTAATGCATAGCTTTTTTTATATCTTTTAAATGACCGATATTGTTTAAAACATGCAATACTGTACATTATTTCTGATCATAGGTAATTACTATTAGTAATATACAGGAAGTGAATCTAGGAAGTGAATCAAGAAGCAATCAGACACTCACGGAGTTCGACCTTTATAAAAAGGAAACATTTAATTATGCAGATGTTGCCCCACCCCCAGCACCCAACAAGATGCAAGCTCCACTAGTCAGAAAACTTTGATCTATCCTTTAATTATATCTGACCTTTGATTTTTGTTTTACCTATCCACAGGGACGTGACTTGTGGTCATTCAATATGGAGATCAATCACTGCACATGTACATCTGTTTTCTGCATTTTGCCTTGGGATGGGGTACATAAAGGACAAAATGTAAGTGCTCAGTCATGCAAAAGAAAGCAAGCTAATAACAGTTTCGTCAAAAGCGAAATTATAAGGTATTCAAAGCTGCAAGTTTCATATTGTATCACTATAAGCTTTTGATAATGCTGTCCTCTGTTTAGGATAAAATACAATTACAAAATGTGACTGCAAAGAATAAAGTTGGCAAGAAATAGGCGAAATATGAATGTTACTGGATGCAGTAGCAATAGCAGTAGCAAGTCTTCACAATTCGCAGGTTGACTTTGTAGTTAATTTGCATTGTACACCGGTCTGCAAATCTATAAGGGTAAGGTGCCCACAATGACAGTTAATTATATTTCGTCCCTTTCACTCTCTTTAGCCTGACTTTGGAAAAGCACTTTATGTAACACCACATACTAACAAAAGAGATTACCATAGCCTCCATTAACCGGCGGTAAAATCATAAGAGGTTTGATTTTTCTTCAGGATGCCAGATTGTTTCATTTTTGGGTCCTCTGGAGACTATGTAATTGCAGGTTGTCACTTTAATGGAAATGTCTCATAAAGGCTACATTTTCTCATATGCTGACACAAAGTGCTTTTCTTAAAATATAGCGACAATGTCAACGTTTGAGGGCATTGTAGTTCTATAGCACTAGTGCAAAAATGACTGTCCCAAGTGTAGTAAAGGAAAGCATGTCACCTCTGAGATGATAGAAATGTTACACGTTTTAAAATCAATCCGCTTCCAATATATGTGCAGTACGGTATTTCCTGATCTGAGGAGAGGTTACTGTGTTGTTTATTAAAAAGGACACACAGAGGTACTAAGGGGGTTGTGAAACTTAAATTGATCGGCAAAAACAACTGCAATGAAACAGGAGTCTTACTTACAACCTTTCATTTAGAGAGAATTGCAAATATATACTAGTTAATGTAATTGTTACGAGACAAGTTCTTTTATTTCAGGATTCTGGTCAAGGCACTGGGTGGATAAACCAGCAGGGGAAATGTTCTCAAGCAATAGTTTTTGAATATACTAGTCACAGGTAATTGAAGAATAATAGATGCAGCATGTTTAATCCATCACAATAATCTTTTTTTGTTAACCTTGACAGCGTGTAATTATTTGCTGCTGGCACGTTTAGAGGCTGGACAAGTTAGATTCTGCAGTAACATGAACTTTATCCTGATGTGGGTTTTAGATCATTGGGCCTTTAACTACTAAATGGATTTATAAAATAAATGTCAGCATAGAACAAAATAACTGGTAGAGTGCATGTTGTTCCTACTCACCAAAGTTACTTGTGAACATTTCTCTTAATAACACAAAAATTGCTATGTGTATATATCGAACATTTATCCTGACCTGGGGGTGGGGGCAAAATTGCCGAGCGCATAATTCCAACGACACTGCTGTGCTGCAACTTTTCACTAGTGCCTCAGCAGCACAAGGATATCCCCTAGAAAGTGTCCTGAGGGCATCAGATGATTCTTAATGATTAGGTTTAGGGTTAGGTATTGGGTTTGAGATTAGGTTTTAGGGCAGGGGTTGCTTAAGGTTAGGGCTGGGGGTGGGGATATTCCTTTAAGCTGTGGTACCTCAAGCAATTACTGGGAGTGTTACGTTGCCATGGTAACCATGCAGTTTCGTGAGGCCGTGTGAGCTCTGTGCCTCAGTACTGCAATCATCCAGCTTCCTACCAATATGTTTTCACAACTGGCGAGAGTAAGTTCAACTCGCTGAATTCATGACATTTAAATCAATTGCAGGCGCATCTACCAATGTTCAATATATAGCAACATATTTAATTAATAATAAATACATAGAGAATATGCAAAATGTCTTCATTGATAGTCAGATAGAGGACGCTCAGCAGGCCATGCCTCCCTTGCCTGTACTGATGAGCTGCCTGTGATTTCAACAACCCCTTCTATCAGGCGTCACCCTTTCTAGCATCAGAAGTTCCACACTGCTGTCCAGAGCTGGCTCAATAGTTTATTTGGTTAAATACAGGGGTACTATGTTCCATGAGTACCATAAAGCATTCTCCACTAAAGCAGCAGCCATCTAATCAGCAGATAACCATTTTGTCAATTGGTCTTTCCCTGATTTTAGACCTCTTTTAACCGCATTTTCAGCAGTTTGTGAACCAACACCTGCAGACTCTGCACATTCACAGCCCATTCTACTTTCCTCTGTCCAAATACAATCATGATACAGCATCAGAGCATTCCAATCATGTGGACTATTTATCACAATAATCAAATCTATTCTACCTTGCAGCATTTTCTAGCCAACAATTTTATTTTAATCATAATGTCTAGATGGCAGTATAACACCACAAGTTCTATATTTTAGCTGGTCCATTCACTGTGAAAGTCATGTATTTCAACCCCTTCGACGATATCATGGAAGTCATGTGCTTAACTGCTTTTTTTGGATTCCTCAGATGCTCCGAATATACAGTCCCATTTCTTGTGTCAGGTTCTGCGGGGAGCCGGGGGTCCAACCTTTGGGGGTAAGTGAGGCTCACTTCCCCGACCTCTATGGCCTCCGCCATCTGCGCTCCTCCGCCCCCCTGCGTCCCCCCCCCCCCCCCCCCGAGGTGCTCGCCATGTGAGTCAGAGGGGACCCTTGGCCACACTCTATCCTTTAGCAGCTCCTGCTCTTTATCTTCTGGGCTTTATTTCCAGCTCCCTCTTCTGTCATTCCTTTTCCAGGTTCTTCAACACAAGAGTCTATTCCTCCTACACGCCTGCCGCTCCGCAGAGCCTGTCGTGGGCTCCACTGAGCCAATCTATCTTATGTGTTTTCTGGTTCCCGAGGCTGCTGAACAGCCTGCCTTCGAGGACGCTCTCTCTCCTCTGGTCAAGAAGGTGCCTGCCGGTCGGGAACCTCTTTCCTTTCCTATCCTATCCCCCCAGGCCACTCCTCAAACTACCTCTCCAAGTAACGACCTTTCACTCCAACTCCGGCTCTCGCCTTGTGAAATATTGTTGAAGAACTGTAGACAAATGTATTTTTTTTCCCAGCAGTAAATACAGCAGCCATGTTACAGTTACCTTTTATAGTTTTCCAAACAGTTAATATCTTATACATATACTAACCCAACATTTGCAAAGGTAAAAACATACTTTCATCAAGTAATAATTATAACAAACATAAAGATATTCTGATTTTATAAATGAAGAGCCAGAACTGCCTTAGTAAATGTTGCTTTTCAAGCAGAATCTCTCCCACATAGTCTTCTTTGTTATTTCTCTCCTGGCTTCAGCTATGTTAAAGTGAAAATAAATGGAACAGTAAGGCTACCAACACCATTGCTTACATTGCAACTAACAGCCTCGCTCCAGACAAAGCAAAATGTTGTTTAGAAAATGACATGCTTTGGCATAAAGAAAAGAAAGAACAAAACTTTACTCTTTGATTTTTCTTGAAAACAAGTAAAGGTTTTCTTTGGGTTTCATTTGTTTGTACAGCCATTTTAAGCACAATGCTAAATGTTGACATATTACAACGTATTCAGATTATTTGTATTTCTGTTTTTTAGATGTATTTTTACCTGTGGTTTTAACTGTATAGTTTTATCATTTGTATAATGTCTGTACTGTAAGAGCCTCAATAATGAATAAGCCCACCTAATTGAGAGCTGTTGGAATGAAAACCAGCAGCCACAGAGGGTCCCCAGGACCGAGTTTGAGAAGCCCTGACCTAAGGGATGACTGACATGTTTTCTTCACTGTGTATCCCATATAAGACCTCTTGAACAAAACCGCACATACTGTAACTTGCTCTGGGGGAGCCACAAAGGGCCAACACTATTTAACCGTTTCACTGCTGACACACCAGCCAACACTCCACTAGCACTGTGAGGCAGCTCTTCAGAACAGAGCTTCACATCAGGCTTTCTCAGAGCGGACCCACATTTTATTCCAAGAATGTATCTGCACTGCTACACTTTTACAACTGTCACTTTCGTAAAACGTGAGCAAGCTGCTAGCTGTCACTCCTTTAGCTTTGCCAGCAGTAATCGACCCTGTAAAGGTGAAACCCAGGGCTATGCTACAACCAACCTGCAGAATAATTTACCGCAGACGTCTAAATCAACGTCAGAATTCCTCCAAATCAGAAATCTAGTGGCTCATAAAAATAATCACCCCAGGACCTATACAGTGTGCAGCAAAGCATTCTACTTGCAACAAAGACTGACATACAAGAATATTAACTTTATATAAGGCTCTAATTTAAAACTGTTGCTTCTTGCTAACGATAACTTAAACGCATAGAGTTCTCAATGTGTAAAGTAGTTGGAACTTGTCCAACCAATATTTAAAACTGTTTTTATGGTAAAATAACAACTTTATTTAGCTTTAAAATGGTTTTACAACAATGTTTACATATGATTTAAACTTTTCAATATTTGTGATAACCACTTTCATTTATCAGGAAATGTTTAATGACTTGTTCTGCCAAATCTACTTTTTTCACCTCTATACAACTTAACAAGCAGCTTTAAAGCCACCTTTCCTCGACCCAATAGGTGTCAAGCCATAGCCTACATACTATCAACAATGTGTAACTGGTACTGGAGCATCTATATTCTGCAGTATCATTTTACAATTCACCCCTATTACACTTAACACGAAAGGAATTTTACACCAACCTTTTTCTAAATGTACAATTCACAGTTCTCTTTCTTGCTGGAGATTTTTTACTGGAGACAATGCTTTAACTGTGACATTTGGCATGTTCTCTTGCTGAGGGAGAAGGTCATGTCTATGGATTTATTATATGCTTGAGCTTAGCAGTAATGTACATTTTCAACATTCCATAAACAGCAGTAATACAAAAATCTAATACAAGCAGTTTTAAGAAAAGGACAGGAAGGAATGTGATCTAAAATTGCTGAAGGCTGAACTATATATATATTTTTTTATTATAAAAAACAAAACTGTATATAAGCAGGTAAAGATGCATACTAAAAAAAGCAAATAAAATAAAAAAATAAAAAACCTAATCTTGGCTTCTTGTTTCAGCTCGTTTACCAAGAGCAGAATAACACAGAAGGTGTCTTCAAGCTTCACCCCTCATGCACATTATGGCACACATTCAACACACGTGAATGGACACATTAATAAGTGCACAAAAAATACAAATGCAGCCAGAGTGGTTACAGTATTTACTTTCTGAAAATGCTCACTGGGATTACAAGTGTGATCTCACCCAACAAACATTTGATTGATTAACTACTCCAGTCATCAGTCAGTCTATCTATATTCCACATCTTTAAGGGTCTGAGAAAAATCTATATCCAGTTGGAAGATATTAAATAAGATTCACTGCGTGAGCGAACATGTTTCAGATCCCTTGGGTTCAGCAACACTGTACTGGACCACTGAGGAGTGACACATCATTATGACGGGAGAGCTGTGTGGTTTTAGCGGGCATTTTCATGTTGTAAAAGAGTAGGGACACTTAAAAGCATCTAGAGCGATATCACAAAAGAGAAGCCTGCATCATACAACCATTGCTACAGAGCATCATGGCTACAAGTCAGGTGCTCATCCCCATTTACTCTTTATATCCAAGTTCTGACCTGGTACAGACACAAGAGATGCAAATTTGCTTATGTGAAAACACTTACAGTACACCATAGTGAGCTTCTGAGGCAGGCATAGTAATGGTGAGGAAACCTGTGCTGGACATCGGTAACAGTGCCTGCAGGGGGCCAAAATACACCAATGAGGGGCAGCCCAGCAGAGTCAATTGGTTCTTTTCACTGATGAGTCTCGGTCCCAGCTCAGCTGAATTGGGAGTGTGTTCCAGTGCAATTATCTAGTTATCTATATGTAGCAGCAGTGTAACAACAAATTCATCAATTTAATCTGTCCCTTATCGTTGAAAAAAAAAAAAGTGGGGTAACAATATCCTTGCAATGCCCCTGCTTCATAACCCGTAAGAAATAATATACCAAGCCGTTTAAAATAGACCTCATCTGAAAAGACTTCAGACATATCATAAGAACATAAGAACATAAGAACATAAGAAAGTTTACAAACGAGAGGAGGCCATTCGGCCCATCTTGCTCGTTTGGTTGTTAGTAGCTTATTGATCCCAAAATCTCATCAAGCAGCTTCTTGAAGGATCCCAGGGTGTCAGCTTCAACAACATTACTGGGGAGTTGATTCCAGACCCTCACAATTCTCTGTGTAAAAAAGTGACTCCTATTTTCTGTTCTGAATGCCCCTTTTTCTAAACTCCATTTGTGACCCCTGGTCCTTGTTTCTTTTTTCAGGCTGAAAAAGTCCCTTGCGTCGACACTGTCAATACCTTTTAGAATTTTGAATGCTTGAATTAGGTCGCCACGTAGTCTTCTTTGTTCAAGACTGAACAGATTCAATTCTTTTAGCCTGCTGCATATGACATGCCTTTTAAGCCCGGAATAATTCTGGTCGCTCTTCTTTGCACTCTTTCTAGAGCAGTTTTTTATAGCGAGGTGACCAGAACTGCACACAATATTCAAGATGAGGTCTTACTAGTGCATTGTACAGTTTTAACATTACTTCCCTTGATTTAAATTCAACACTTTTCACAATGTAATCTTGTTAGCCTTTTTTATAGCTTCCCCACATTGTCTAGATGAAGACATTTCTGAGTCAACAAAAACTCCTAGGTCTTTTTCATAGATTCCTTCTCCAATTTCAATATCTCCCATATGATATTTATAATGTACATTTTTATTTCCTGCGTGCAGTACCTTACACTTTTCTCTATTAAATGTCATTTGCCATGTGTCTGCCCAGTTCTGAATCTTGTCTAGATCATTTTGAATGACCTTTGCTGCTGCAACAGTGTTTGCCACTCCTCCTACTTTTGTGTCGTCTGCAAATTTAACAAGTTTGCTTACTATACCAGAATCTAAATCATTAATGTAGATTAGGAATAGCAGAGGACCTAATACTGATCCCTGTGGTACACCGCTGGTTACCACACTCCATTCTGAGGTTTTTCCTCTAATCAGTACTTTCTGTTTTCTACATGTTAACCACTCCCTAATCCATGTACATGCGTTTCCTTGAATCCCAACTGCGTTCAGTTTGAGAATTAATCTTTTGTGCGGGACTTTGTCAAAAGCTTTCTGGAAATCTAAATAAACCATGTCATATGCTTTGCAATTATCCATTATCGATGTTGCATCCTCAACAAAAATCAAGCAAGTTAGTTAGACACGATCTCCCTTTCCTAAAACCATGTTGACTGTCTCCCAGGACCCTGCTACCATATAGGTAATTTTCCATTTTGGATCTTATTATAGTTTCCATAAGTTTGCATATAATAGAAGTCAGGCTTACTGGTCTGTAGTTACCTGGTTCAGTTTTGTTTCCCATCGGTATTACGTTTGCAATTTTCCAGTCTGTCGGTACCACCCCTGTGTCAAGAGACTGCTGCATGATCTTGGTTAGCGGTTTGTAAATTACTTCTTTCATTTCTTTGAGTAAAAGTTATTTAAAACTGGACAGGAACTGGATGACATGTGGGGCATGTTGTCAGTATCTTCCTTTGTAAAAACTTGTGAAAAGTAATCATTTAACATATTTGCTATTTTTTTTTCTTCATCTACGATTTTGCCATTTGTATCTCTTAAACATTTAATCTCCTCTTTGAATGTTCTCTTGCTGTTGTGATATTGGAAAAACATTTTGGAATTGGTTTTAGCTCCCTTAGCAATGTTCATTTCTATTTCTCTCTTGGCCTTTCTAATGAACCAGTTCTGTGCAATGCTCTGTAAAGTGCCTTTTTTCGCTGAATATTTTTTTTAATTGATCTATTAAACCATTTTGGCAATTTAGTTTTACATTTAGATTTGTCTACTTTAGGGATATAATTGTTTTGCGCCTCTAGTACTACATTTTTGAAGAACAACCATCCTTTTTCTGTGGGTGTTTTCTCTATTTTACTCCAATCTACTTCTGTTAGTCTCTGTTTCATGCCTTCATAGTTTGCTTTTCTAAAATTGTAAACCTTAGCTTTAGTCTTTACTTTTGAGGTTTTAAAAAACACTTCAAATGAGACCATGTTGTGGTCTGAGTTTGCCAGTGGTTCTCTGACCTCTGTTTTAGTTATTCTATCTTCGTTATTTGAAAAGACTAAATCAAGGCATGCCTCCCCTCTAGTGGGTGCCTTCACAAATTGTGTTAGGAAGCATCATTTGTCATTTCCTTCCCCATTTTGTCATTTCCACCATTTCTATTTCATCCTTCGCGCTACCCACCGGGTTTTCCCATTTTATTTGGGGGAAGTTGAAATCCCCCATTAGTATGGCTTCTCCTTTGCTACACAGTAATGTCATTGTATAACAGATTATTGTGCTCACCGTCTGAATCTGGCGGTCTATGCATGCTCCCAAGATCTGACCCATATTGATTCGGTTTTATTTTCTTTGTCCAGGTTTAACACCTGGGCTTCAAGACTGTTCTTATGTATAGCGCTACCCCTCCTCCTCTTCTGTCCTGCCTGTCTTTACAGTGTATTAATAATCACTCTCAGGGTTCCAATACTTCTAGCATTTAGATAAAAAGTCACCTGCTCGAGGATCTTTTCCAAGACTAGTTCCCTTGTTATTTAAATGCAGTCCATCCTGTCTATACAGATAGTCCTCGTTGTAGAATGTGGTCCAATGATCAAGATAGGTGATCCCGTGTGCACCACGTCTTCAGCCATGCGTTTTGATTAATTATTTCCAGCTGTCCATATGGTCCTTTGCAAGGTGCGGGTAGTATACCAGATACCACAGTTTTGGTTTTCTCTTTTAATTTCCTTCCTAGTGTTTTGCAGGGATTTTGGTCTGTCTCTTCCAATGTTGTTTGTACCGATGTGGACGACTACTAAAGTTCTAGGAAAATGATGTAAAAGTAGTAAGGGGGTCCAAACTGCGAACTGAACTTGCTGTGACTACTGAAGTTGCTGTCTGGTCACCACTGTCAATGGGGTCCTGGATGTTGTTCCTTTCATTCTCTTGTTGTTTAGCTCATCAAAACTGAAGTGCTGTTGGTTGTTTTGATTTCTGGTGGTTGTGTTTGACGAAGTTTCTTTTTTTCCCCAGCCTTCTGACCTTCTATCTCCCTGGTGGCTTTCAGTCTGTTAGGGGTGATGCAGACTTCCATGAATCAAAGGGTCATTGCTTACATGTTGAGGGTTTTTTTTTTTTTTTGAAGTCTATGAACTGCCTGTACTTTTCCATGCCTGAACTCGCTGTCGCGGGGAAGACTGCTCGTTTAACTGCGTAGTTCTGCTGTGGCAGCCCGTGTTCAAAACGCTGAATTTGAATCAGCTCCGAGTTTCAGCTTGGGTGTTATCAGATTTCCCACATCAAGCAGGCTGTCAAGCCAGACTAAATCTCTGTACTTTTCCAGCTGTACTTCTCCCAAACTGTTAAGAAGGATCTCAGGCAGGTTGGTGAGTGAACAGAGACAGTCTGGAGCTTTTATTATAAACACAAAAATGAAAGGGCACAAGGGGCAATTTAAACACAAAGAAAAACAAAAAAAGCAAAAATACACTCACAAAAATAAAGGTTTCCAGGCTGGGCAATGCCTTCAAAACATTCACAAACACCAAAACACCAAAACACCAAAACACCAAAACACCAAAACACCAAAACACCAAAACACCAACCTGCTTCCTCAGCTCCCTCTCCCAAATGTGAAGCAGAGGCCTCCTTTTACAGGTGGCTGGGCGCTGATTGATCATTAATTAAACTAATCATCTAATCAACCCCAGCCACCTGAACACAATGAACCAAGGCAGGTAGGGGAATTTAACCCCATCCCTGCCAATTTCTAAAGAGCAGAGCTGTGCTCTGCCACACAGGTGTTTGGAAGCTGCACTTTAATTAAAAAGAGAAATTAAAGTCACCCTTCCAAGATCTGCTTATGTTATCTTTTGATTAATGGGGTTCCAAAAACAGTGTTTGCAAGTGAAGGGGAACTTAAAGTCAAAAATGATAAAAGTGTCTGACTACTGAAGTCAGAATTAGACTGCACTTTGAGTACTGTGTCCAGTTCTGGTCACCACAGTATCAAAGGGTCATTGTGGCCTGGAGAGAGTCTAGTGGAGCAACCAGACTAATCCAAGATTTAAACTTAAAAGGAATGAACTATGCATATAGGGGGAAAGAAGCAAATCTATTTAGCCAAAAACAAAGAGAAATTAGGGAGGAGATGAATGAAGTTTTTAAAATCAGAAAAGGAGTTGACATAGTTAACCCTAACCAGTACTGCTACTGTGTCTACCATTATCTTCTTGAATGTTTCAATTTGTTTTTAAGATTTGTATCATCAATACACTTTTTTTAGTCTATCTGCATTGGGTTTCATCATTACTGTAAGGCCTAAGAAGAAACAGCAGATTTAATTACAGCATTATCAATATCTGGTTTTATTCTACAAAGTTGGGTCTGTACTGCAAATATAAATGAACAACTTCCAAATTAAGTGAATGGGACTTCCTGACTTTTTTTTTTTTAATATCGTTGCTAGATAAATCTGTGTGGTCTTGAAACATGGTCTGTATGTTTGCCCTACTTGTTAGTCCAACACAAACTCACATTTTATTTTAGTATCTGCACTGGTCCTGAAACATCATGTTTAAGTCCAAGGTGACCGTAGAACTTCATGTTTGTTTGCTTCTATCAGCCAACATCTTCTTTAAAACGACTCAGTCAAGGCATCTTATTCACTTAAGAAACGAAGCAGACTGACAGGTCTAAAGATGAAGGCAGACTGTGAATGGACACACTGCCAAGTATCTTACACTGCTATCTAAATTTAACCTTAAATAAAGATCCAGAAACCTTTGCTTTCCCATATAAACTAATCCTTGCTACCAATTAAAAAAAGAATAACAAAGTCTGTGTGTTCTGTATGGATGCAAAGTGAAACACAGTGACTGAGCTCTGATGGCAAAAATCTAACATTATAGCTACTATTTTAGCTAGAATGTATTATTTAGATTCTTAAAGTGCTTTCACATTGCTACAAAATGCTGCAATCTAAACATAGATACAATTCTTAAAAAAAAATAGCACAGAGGTTATCAAAACAAATTACAACCCACAATATAATGCACAAGCGATAGTTCAGTGAATGTGCTGTTAGTCTTGAGAGCTTGGAGGTGCGCCTGATTCAAGAGGGCAAGAAATCCAACCTGAATTCAATAAGCACTGAATTCTGCCCAAAAGGTAGGCACAGCACCTATTGTATAGCACACCAAAAACAAACACGACTGGTGACTGGTTCTAGTCCACACTAGTCTCTAACCTCTGTATCCGTTGTTGTCATCACCCCAATCCCAGAGGAACCAGAATACAGAAGTAGAAAGGCTTATTATACATCAAAATGGGACACATATTCATATTGCACAATGTTTTTGTATATCTTTTACTGAGTTTTAGCATACCACACCACATTACTTTAATTGCAAAAGAAGTCTGTGTTGAACTGAGTGAGTCCAAGTGCTTCTGGGGATGTGAATATACACTTTCTTCTTAAAAAAACCAACAAAACAAGCCAAGTTTAGACCCAGGTGGATATCGGTTTATATTATTTATTGACCGAGAGTACACAGAAAGAAGATTAAAGGTACTGTACTCTGAAGCAGATGTTCACAGGGAATTTAGAAAACAACTAGGAGCCATGGACTCCTGCACAAAATAACTATAATAAACATAATTCCTATCCCTCTCTCCCTTCTCGTGTCAAGGACAAGTGAGACTGCTAATTGTTTTGTCTTGCAGACTTGTTGACCTCACAACATGAAGACCGAAGAATCTGTTTTGATGAATAGCCTTGAACAGTTCCATGAATACCAAACTTTATACCGGTATCAAAACACAGTTTTTAAAAAACGCTTGATGCAACATAACACAAAGCAAGCAGGGGATATGTCTTAATATGGAACCGGTGACAAGGAAGAACAGAAATAAGACACAGTTTCCCAGATGAGATTTTATATTCACATACCCAGCCCTTTATTTCCTTCTTCACGTAGACCCCTACCAGCGTATTTACTGCAAGTGGCATCACTGTTTAGAATCAAGAGTTTGTTGTTTGCTGTCTTTCACTGTCTCAGACAGAGCTCAGCTCACAGCAGTGGAGTGTGGACATTGTCATAGTGTCTTTAAAAAGCGTCCACTGGGTGGGTGTGGCCCTTTAAAGTGACCACAAGCTCACATTAACATGGGGATTTATTTTCTAACAAACTACAGGCAAAGTTCTGGATTTTACATATTTTTCAAGACCTAAATGTATAAACATTTATCCCTATATATATATATATATATATATAATATATATATATATATATATACTCACACTAGTTCATTACTCACAGTTTGAAATTTTACCATGGTAGTTCATAAGAAGCCAGAGTAGTTAACATGCAAACTAACACAACCACACTGTGTCCAATACTGATGTTGACAAAACTATTAGAAAGTTACCAGTACAACCAAAGGTAATCAGTTGTTTAAATAAAGGTAATGCCCTTTGTTTACTGATTAATCATTTGCAAGCAGCTGAGGAGATATCATTTAGTACAGATCCTTACCATTACATTACAAAAATTAATAAACCTGGTATATTAACACGTGAATGTCAAGAAATTTAATTGAAATTATGTTTAAAAAAGTCAGCACTCTAGATTAAAAAAAACAAAACAAAAAAAACAAAAAAATCAAAAACAAAACACCAGCAAACTATTTATAAACTGTGCAGAATATCAAAGAGATTGCTGAGACTGTCCAAAGACGTGTGTGTGCCAGGTTCAGTCTCTCTCATGATTTAGAAACTGTCTACCAGGCACAAGCTGGTTAAGATTAATACCAGTGAAGCTTCAGAGAAGTCATGTTTCATTACCAGTCTACCCCACTGCGGTAACCTTATTTATTAATATACAGTATATTCACTTATTTTGAACAGAATATGTAAACAATTTGTAAAAAAAAAAAAAAAGTAAATCATTTCACATAAACCTTTAACACATTTGAAAGGCAGCTTAAACTATAACTGGTAAAACCAGGCTGTTTCGAGTTACTCACTATATTTTCTGGTGTTTAAAGTAATGTCAATCTGACAGAAAATAAACCAAAACTTTTCTAGAATTAAAAAGTTGGTAAAAGTCAAACTGAGAATATGTTTCTTTATGTTTGGTTATTGCTTAACTTCTAAATGTACTAAGAAACTGTGCCATGAAAGGCATGCAAAGACAGACAAAACAGCAATACCTTTTATTTGATCAGCGTAGCGTTTCTTGACTTTACAGCAGCAGGCTCCCATATCGTGTTTAAATAGTCAGAGTGTGGCTACAGTTGTGCCATGTCAACTATATCACTACCACTCCTGGAGGTGTATCCAAATGCAGGTAAATGCCAAGGCGCTTCGGTGCTAGAAAGCTTTACAAATGCCCAGAGGACCATTACTGACATATATTTAAAAAACAAGTCATTCTCTTTCACTCATTGAATGAATTTTCTTTTCCTTGTGCAGAAACAAAACTCTTGTCTGACTGTAAGCTCTCGACATCTGCCCCCACTCTCACTCCTTCGAAAAGATGTGCAGCACAGATCATCTTTGCCAAATACTGCAAACATCCCCAAATAAGAACAGACCATGCTAATCAATCTGAGAGCAGTCTGTTGTTGTGGGTACACTACACCACTTTTTTTTTTTTTTTTGCTGTCTAGACGCAAATCCCTGCATGTCACTAGATCTTGTTTCCCTATTAAACTGAACTGCTTATTAATTACGTTCTCCCCCTTTGAAGGAGTGGAAGACCTCAAGGGATTTATGTGTTAAGCAGATGGCTGCTCTCAGCTCTCATAGCTAGAGGGTAACAGCCAAGCTTTGAACACCTACGTTAGAAGTGGTTCTGTAAAGACAAAACAGACTACAGTACATGAAGAGAAACCCTGCAAGGGTAACACTATATTGGGAAACATACAGTTTTAACATACAGCACACCACCCCAACCCCACCCCCGTTTCAGGGCACTTCGTAAATAATCTTTCATAAAGAAAGCCTTTGTTAAAGACACTGACATTTTATTCAGTGCCGTTTGTGGAATTCCTAACATCAGGCTTGAATCAAGCAGCAACCATAGAACAAAGTCCTAATGTTTTCAATATTTTAAATGCTGCATGTTAATGAAAGACAGGAGCCTGATTTTTAAAGCACTGGCACAACTGGCACACTATTAGTGAACTATAAAACTAGAAAAACACAAATTAGGATCTGCAATCAAAGTTGTTAATTCCTAGTTTTACAGCATTAACATGTTTTGATGTGTTTTGGTGAGTAAATCCTGTAGAGTCTAATGTGCATATCAAAAGATATGAGATTTGCAATAAATTAGCATGGGAGAGGGGGACTGGTTTAGTCATACATTTAACTGGATAAATGGATGTGTGTTACAAAAGTGCCCCCCCCCATAACAACCATACCTGTTGATATGAATAGCAACAGCTGCCATTGTTCTAGGCCTCAAATTCTACAGCTGCCGTTGTTCTAGGCCACAAATTCTACAACTGCGGTTCTAGGCCACAAATTCTACAGCTGTGGTTCTAGGACTCAAATACTACAGCTGCTGTTGTCCTAGGCCACAAATTCTACAGCTGCCGTTGTTCTAGGCCACAAATTCTACAGCTGCCGTTGTTCTAGGCCACGAATTCTACAGCTGCGGTTCTAGGCCTCAAATTCTACAGCTGCGGTTCTAGGCCTCAAATTCTACAGCTGCCATTGTTCTAGTCCTCAAATTCTACAGCTGCCATTGTTCTAGTCCACAAATTCTACAGCTGCCATTGTCCTAGTCCTCAAATTCTACAGCTGCCATTGTTCTAGTCCTCAAATTCTACAGCTGCCATTGTTCTAGGCCTCAAATTCTACAGCTGCCATTGTTCTAGGCCTCAAATTCTACTGCTGTCAACAAACAAAAATTTAATTGGTATCGGCAAAGGTAAATATGCAGCTGCTGATAAGAGGGGGCCTATTTGTTACTTTTTTTTTTTTTTATTTCAGAATTACGTCTGTAATTATTAATTTGTCTAAGAAGTAGTGGTGTTTACTCAGCAGCGTACCCTCCCCTGTGTGCTTCAAATGTTCACGGCTACTCCTAGAAAATGCTAAGTCAAAAGATCACAAACAAGCAGTGGAAAGCTGACATTTTTCAGATGTATTTAGATAAAGAAATGTCCTTTCAGGTTTATATTTACCTGTCAACTATAGTGATATATATATATAAACTATTAGAAATGTAAACACGTTAGGAAAGGGTTCCAGAGGTGTTTTATGACTGTATATGACCTTTAGAAATTCTGCTGCAAAAAATAAATACATCTTGTTTATATTTCACATTTGTTGGTTGAACTGAATTTATCAACATCCCTTATTGAAAGAAAGTCATGAAAAATACAGGAAACATACAGGAAAGTAATGAGGTGTAGCTATACCAGGCTCCTCTTTACATCATCACACTTGTCTAAAACTCATTTTTTACAGCTATCCCCACAATCTCTCAGACTTCAGTTATAAATCCATCAGCTCCCAGAGAGTAAACATCACCCCATGGTGTGAGACAGTGAAAGAGAGAGCAAGAGAGCAGAACAAATCAACCTCGACTCGCATTGCTCTTCAAACTGTTTTCCAAACGACTCACATTTTATAAAATGTCCACTTTGTTTTATTACACAGGTGTAAGCTTTCCTGTTGAATGATTTAGCCTCTATTGTATACCTGTGAATCATAAAATTCTAATAACATGTGTCAGCTTTAAATGCATATATAATAAGTGAATGTCCATCAAAGCACAGAGCAAATCACTATGACAGTAACAACATGCAAAATAATAATATTGGCATAATACCTACTGAAATTCCAATTAAATACAGATAAAACAGAGATCCATGGCAGCACAGTGATTGTCAAATATAAAAGCTATTAAATACATGATTCAGCACTAGCCTTTCACAATCACCAGGCTACATTCATGTTTACAGCCTCTGTGCCTCTAGTAAATCTTGTATATAGATAGCAACCTTTCCCAGATTAAAAGGACGCAATAGTTTATATGAAATCTGCCATTTATCATTATAATTCAAATGAATTAGAAGACATCCACATACTTTTCATATTTAATAAATAATGTAAAATAAACAAATTAACCTTTGATACCCCTGTCCTGGTAAATTATGGACAACTAATAGGGAGAACTGAAAACCAGTTTTATTTAAGTTACCAGCATCCTCCCACAGACCTTCTGTAGAGCTCACAGCCCTGCTATCACATAGAGATATACAACAGCTGAGCTGCAAATCATGCTGAGGGGCTGCTTCGAGGAAAAACATTCTGAAGTTCTCTTCACTATCGCTCCATTAAGGATATTTGTGAAATGCATGCCCATGGCAAATGCATAAAATTGTTTCCATTAAAAAAAGGAGACAGAAACACACTGTAATTAAAATGATTAAAGAAAGAAAAAAATACTACAACAAAAACAATACAAATCTCAACCCTAGCCTGCCACCTGCTGATTAGTCATTGTATTGCAAGACAACAGAACTTCTGGCCTGCATACACTCTGATCAACAGGTCCCACATGAGACGTGTCCTTTTCTAGTGAGTATGTCTGTATTGACTTGATAGCAATTGAGAATGCCAAAGAATAATGAAACATAGCATCACCAGAAAATGAATAGCATGATTTTTACTACCATGTATGTGTAACGGGCAGTGTTGTGTGCTACACTGCCATTATGGATTCTGTTGGTGAGATGAGATAAGACTAACCACAAACGCAGATAAACCCTGCTCTTTCGCATTGCGCAGTGTGTGGTGTCGCGTTTTGTGACCAGCCTCTGTTAAATTTTTACATCCTATGGAAAGCATTAAATAAGGTAGTATTTTTCAATATAGTGGTTACATGTCGTCTGGCCCCATCCCACCCGACCAAGGTAGACAATAAACAAACACCTAAAAATTAAAACCAAGCCACAGATAACTTCCCACTGATGAAAGAAAACGATCTGCCTGTAGCATACTTTATTACCTGAAACAATTTCAAAGACATGTTTGCCTGACTCCTCTGGATTGGCTAGCAGTTCATTCACTTGACTTCCCTGAAGTGGAATACAGCCCTGGGGATACACAAACAGAATGGAAACTTGACAATCAACATTTTAAATCCCTCCTTACCAGGAGTGTTTGTCTCTATGTTTGTACAAGAGATACTTAGACAAATACAGACAGATTGAAACACAGATAGCTTAAATGCATCTAGAATTACAGACATCATTAAACATCAGATTCTGAAAGCACAATCCATCCTGGAAACAATTATTACCTGACATATTTGAAATGGGCAGAAACTGTATTCTCTGCATTTTGACATATTTTTTTGGGGCTAAGACATGCTTCATTACATACAGTTGATTAAAATTGTTGACAGTCTGCAGAGCACATGGCTCTGCAACATGTTTGTTTTCTGTCAATTTACTGAAAAATGAATGACGTTCCTCAGCATTACCATCATATAGAAACCCAGCAAGCTAACCATTGCCTTGTTCAACTCCAGCACAAGCATTCCGAGAACAAATTATTAGTTTCCATTGCAATTTCTGTTTGGGAGGAAACATTTACCCAATAATGTATTTTGCAGGTACTTGCAAGAGGACCTTAGATGATCCATATCTGATTTAATATTCCTTTGTCTTCCACCAAGGAATGCAATACAAGAGACTGATGAGAAAGGACAAATCAATCCATTTAAATTTAGTAACCCTACTTCACCAATGACTGCAGCCGTCTGCATCGATAGTATTCAGCAGCATACAGAGGTCACATTTCCCACATCATCTAAATGGCTTGATTTACAATGCTGCCAAGTAGAAGATTGGAAAACACTTCCTCGTCCTCCATTGCTAACTGCTATGTTTAAAATCAAACTTTTAATGGCAATGGTTGTATAACACTAACCTAGAGTATGGTTGCTTACAAAAAAAAACAGAGTTGTAATTGATTGTCCTTTTGAACATGTGCAAAATCGACCAAGAGTACTTCTAATTATCTATGGAAAAGAAATCACGCAAAAATCATCTGAATAAGTTGTGAAAATATCAGGCAATCACCTAATGCAATCCATTTGTGAAAAGAGCCTAATATATTTCTCTGGTTTAAATTTAAAATGATGTGCGCTCTATGGAGTACTGCAAAGTACTGTAGTCACTTAACGGCCATGAATAGCAATCTAGCTTCCTGAAAGCTAAAGCTGATGAAGTATTGATTTGTCCCACAAAGAAAAGGTAGAGCTGAATGACCCTATTCCAAAGGCAAAACTAAAATCCACCCGAATCCAGGATTTAAAACTATCCAAGTGATATTTTAAATATTAAAGAGTGCACTTTAGTTCAAATACAGTCACAGAGAGAACAAATTGTACAGTGCTTCCCCATGTTTATGCTATAAATGGAAAAGGTTATGCTGTAAGCAAGTCCTAATGCTGGCACTCAAAGTTCATAAATAATGTACCATTCTTGAAAGAGTGCACGACACTAATGCTATTTGATAACCATAACCCTATATTTGAAGTATATTCCTAATTCAGTCATTAGTTTCAACTGTATCAAATTGTGTGGTGGTTTTATGATGTGACTGCTGTCTACTGAGGAAAAGCTGAAATCGCCAAACGCAACATTCTAGACTACTAAGGACAGTGTCACCTAGCCATCATTCTTTTATGCTGTAGTTTTAATACTAATCCTTATGCCCATGGTATTAATGTTGAGTATCCTTGATAAAATTATAAACAAAAATATAAACAAATACTCTTTGGAATTTGTCATGTTTAATTGAATAGTATTGTGTTATACTAGAACAGTATACTGTACATTGTAGAATTCCGACTGTTTGAATTTTATAAAAACTTAATCAACCAAATGGTTTTCAATACGGATATAAATGTAAAAGTTCACCAGGGGAGAATGGAGTGGTTGGAAATCCTGAGTGGTTACAGAAAAGGGTACCCACAACAGCTGAAGCCCATGGAGGCTCTGCATGTTTAACATTGCAAAGTGGTATGAGAACACACAGCCCAATAACATGATATATGGTGCTTTGCCTTTCCATTGTACTGCTGAATAATACATGGAAACGTACTCAAGACCACACACATGCAATGATTTCAGTAAATAAAGCAAAATTATTTTAAGCATTGAACTAAGAACAAAGTTTGTGGAGTGTGTATATCATCCTTTGTCTAGAGGTTGTGAAGTTGCCCTTTAAGGAATAACCAGTTTCTTCAAAATCCATGTTATTACCTGTTTTATCTTATTTACTGTAACCCTTTAGGGTGAGGCTATTGATAAATGGGTACATCCTGGTACCTTGGCCATGTTGTAGATCACAGGTCTGATTGCTTCTGGACTACTGGGTTGAGTACAAGCAATAAGATATCAGGTTGCAGACAAACCCTTCCATCTGCAGTGCTGTTTTTGAAATATCTGCAAATTCTAAATTGTTAAATATAATCGAAGATCCAGTAGCTCTTCAGTTCTTCAACAAAAGAAAAGTGGGCCTGAGGTGAGATTGCTAGTGTTAATAAGTGATTTTAAAACCTTATCACAAAAAGACTCCCGTGTTTACGTACACTGTAGAACTGTATCTGCTGTTAAAATCGTTGCACCATTGTCCGAGATTTCCATTTCAATAATATACAAACCATTCATAATAACTGATACAGATGTTTCACTTCTACTGATTTAAAAGAAAAATAGTTTCGGGATTAATACTTGTGGTTTAGTTTCTTCCTCGTCTTTGTAGAAGTAGAGCTGATCTGTCCTGAGCACAAACCATCGCAGCTGCCAGTTTTTCATGATACTTCTCTGTTTCTTCAGCCACCCTGCTTTCACAGCATGCTCCTGCAAACCTGGTGAAGCGGGTCGGTTGGAGCTCCTGGACATCTGCCCCATCACCATGCTCTTAGACCTGGCTAAAAACAGAAAACAACTTACACACACTTTACTACTAGTCATTTGACATGTACTCACACACCCAATGATGTGGCCTAAATTGTACAATATTTAGAAAATATACTCTTACTTTGCTATTTCAGAGTGTACGGAGCATTACCACTGTCTCCACATTAATTACTATATATATATATATATATATATATATATATATATATATATATATATATATATATATATATAATATATATTAGCTCAAAGAACCAACTGCCATATATATATATATATATATATATATATATATATATATATATATATATACATATATATACACACACACACAGAGTTGTAATCTAAAGTTTACATACCCCAATGGAAATGTATAATTTCAAAAAAATTCTCCAAAACAAAGAATTTTATGAAAAATCTTTTGTAGCAAAAGTTTTGCCTTTGTGGATGAGGAAAACAAAGTTAAGAAATAGAGCCCCCTCGGTCTGGAAGAAAGAAGGTTCTTTCACCAAGAACAAGTAGAAGAATTGTGAGGAAGGTTAATAACAATCCGAGATTGACAGCCAAAGATATTCAAAGTGAACTGGCTGCAAGTGGGACTGGGGTTTCCATTTCAACCACAGGTTGAGTATTGCATGGTGAAGGTCTCACTGGTTGCAGGCCAAGGAAAAAGCCACACTTAGGAAAAGATCACAAAGACAATTGCTTAAAGTTTGCAAAACAGCATTTGAATGATGGATGTGTGATGTGGTTAAAGGTTTTGTGGAGTAATGAAACAAAAATCGAGATATTTGAGGAGTACAAAGGAAAGAACACCATACCTACTGTCAAGCATGGAGGTGGTAATATCCTTCTATGGGGCTGTTTTTCCTCTAATGGGACAGGACATTTAGTTCCAATACATGGTAAAATCGATTCCACAGCATATCAAAAGTTATTGGCCAATCATCTGAAACCCTCCGCTACAAAACTTGGTTTAAAGCTCAACTGGACATTCCAACACAACAATAATCCAAAGCACCCATCAAAATCAGAAATGGTAAAGAGGAATAAAATCAAGGTTCTGGAATGGCCTAGTCAAGGTCAAGTCCGATTGAGAATCTAAATCCAACATTTAATTGAAAATTGAACAGGGATTGCTGACATTAAATGCAACAGAGGTGGTAGAAAGTTAGTTCTACAATGACATCTTGCAGGGAGATTTTAAAGGTGGTTAGTGTATTTGGTGTAGTCCTGGTTAGAGACAGGTTACAGGACTGGAAATTCATGCACTTTAAACTTCAAAGAAAAAAGAGAATGAACAACTTGATTACATATACCAATGAATAATTGCTTGAAGTTTCAGTAGATATCTTTCCCATAAGATTGTAATGACTGGAGTAGTAAAAGTCTTATTAACTAACATTTTAGTTATTAACAAAAGACTGTTACCTTGCAGTGTACAAACAGTTTGAGATGTGCTAGAAACACAACTCACTCAAAGCCATTTGCCTATTTCTCTTCTTGTTTTTGTTCATAATATAGGAACTAAAGAACAGCTTCTGACCCAGGCAAAAATATATTACAATATGTACTAAATATTTTCTTAACAGTCAGTGTCGTCATGTTTATCTGACCTTTTTGAGACTCACTGCTTGAGACTTTTGTTAGTAATTTCCTACAAATCCAGCAGAAGTGTTTGTGAAGTGTTTGCAAACGGTGCTCACATGTAGCATTATAAGAACATCATTTGCACACACCACTGGTGAACATTTCTTTAGCGCCTTTCTTAAATATATCTAACATGTTCACAAGGTACCACTCAACATCAGATCTTTTAATCCTACAAAATAACTTTATTAAACATGCCAATTTACTAGACAAGATTCCTGCACCAAAAGCTAAAAGGAAGCACGACAAACCATTTTATCATAGGTTAATTATCAAAATCCAGTTTAAAAGACAGCAGATCTGTCTAGCTTCTACAGCAGAGACAGAAGATCAATTGGTTTATTGCTTTAAGAAATCAATATGGGAGGGGGTGTGTGCACATTTTTTTCTGCTGATGGCAGGTGAAAACAACTTCCAAATGGGGTGTGACCTTGCCTCACTCTGATCTGTTCTCTTGTATTACAAAGTCATGATTGCAATGCTTATGGGTTTTTTTTTTCTCATCAGAAATGCTGTCAGTTTATAATATTAGTAGTCTCCACTTATGCTACAGAACCATCTGAATCTCAATAAATCGCAGAGCAGGTTAATGGAGTCTTCATTAGTGTTATTGCATATCCTACAGTTTGAAAAAAAAGCAAACATAAAACCACTTTGGTTCCAAACATGGGTCTTAGTGGGGGATAGTGACTGATACTCCTTATTATCCGTACAATGAAGCCATCATAACATGTCAGTTAATCTAATTCAGGAATAGGAGGTGGTGTAAAAACACTGGGACAGCCTGGAAAATTTTAAATCTGTTTTATTTATTTATTTTCTTGCAGAACTGTTCAGTAAACCCCAGCACAAAGTAATGACTAATAAAATAAATAAAGGAAGTGTTTTTAATGGGAAGTGTAAAATGACGCTGTCTTTACATTATGCAGTGCTTCCTCATTATTAGCCATTGCTTTATACGACGAAGCAAGACATGTCTCCCATTTGCCCCATAATGCCATTACACTAGCATTGGCAGTCCTATTATAAGGCGGAACACAAATTGCATAGGTCTATTACCTATAGCTCCGGACTAGAGCGTACAGTACCAAATTTAAATTAAAAAAGTAACATATAGAATTGAAATATGACTGGTTCCTGATTTTGAGAAAACACGTTTGAATTATTTTTTTTTAAACACCAGTCAACAAGAGTCAAATATATAGCGGGTGAAGGATGTGACTGCATTGCAACACACCAACATACCAATGTTCCTCACTAGTAATATAACTCTGGATTTGAACCAATTTAATCTGTGAATGTTAAGGTTGTAACCAACAAGATCGCTGTGCACAGTCTATACTTTAACTAAACTGCATTATTTCCTTAAACTGTTGTTATTATAGGTTTTCTTATATTTGTTTTTACAAGGTTCCTGATGGGTTATTCAGTAGTACTGAGATGTGGCGAAACCAAAGATTGTGTCTGTCAAGGTCACTGTATATTTATAATGTGAGTATCTCTGACAGATCTGTCAGTGCAAACCCAATAGCAAAAGATAGGTGCTTTTAAATCTTCTCTGTCCCAGGACAGCGTTCAACACACACTAAGATATACTTCATTGGTGTCTGTTCATTACAGCCCATGGTTAAACCTTTTGTGCACTCAGTCAGATTTGATGATAGTACAATCACACATTGTAAGAGAACATAAGCATCCAATTCAGTAGTCTTGGGTGATAATCAGAGACCAGATTAAAGTGTTGTGGACTGAAGCTTGCTGTGGATTTCTTATGGTATGTGCCTAGGCCTTATATTCCATCAATAATGATTTACCTATTAGTTATGCATTATAACATTCTGTCCTTGTTTTCATCCAAGTAGCTCAATATTAACAAATTGCTGCCATGTCTTGCCTTCTTGTTTTTTTTTTTCAATTTCATTGTAATGGAGTGTTGGCAGCAAACAGGGATTGCTTATGGGAGAAAGGTTTCATGTGGTAGAATACAAATAAAGCTTTAGCCAAGAAACCTGTAAAATATCCCAATGCCATTGAAACGTTGGGTATTTTAAGCATGTACTATAAATATCAGAAACTGATTAAATAAATAAAATTCTCTAAAAATTATTATTATTTTTTTTATTCCACAGTAATTGGTTATTTATAGTTTTAAATAAATGGGCAGCTGTGTAAGTATTGGAGCCTGTTGTGCTAAATAATTAGAAAGAAATGTGTCCATGATAAGGAAATCTACCATTCCCTAAATCATAGCTGTACTCCAAGTTCATTCTTTTTACCAAAAATCTGGGTGATTTTATTTTACAAATTAAACCAATAAAATATCGTGGCCATTAAAATTATACTGGGTGTTTCCACTTTATTTGAAAACAAAGTACACCCATCATTATACAAGTTAGCTGCTAGTTAGGCGGCCATACATTGGGGTACCTGGTTAGTCAGCGTATCTGTAACCCAGTCTGAAGCTGGGAAATCAAGAACCACTGTTCCATGCATCATTAAATAACAGCAAACATCCCAGAAGACTGGTTACCAGTCATTCATTGGTGAGGGATTGTTTTGACAGAGGTCCTTGCAGTTTTAAATTAAACAGAATCTAAATTGAATCACCTGTCTATCTAAAGATGCTCTTATGCTTGTTCACTACTTCCACTGATATTGATATCTTGATGTTATTACTGTGACCCATATCACCTGCCAGGGTAGTCTGATTTTGACGACTTATCAAATCTAACAAAAGCTACATTTTCAAGAAATTTGTAAACTTGTTAATAAGACATGTGAGTTAATAAAATGTACTCAAACATAAACAGAACTTACAATACCCAGACTGAGATATTTGTTTCTGCTGTCCCCTGTTCAGGAGGAATCTAATCAAATACAAATATCCTTTAAGCACTGAAAGGGTAATCATGAGGAAAATAATTTCCTTTTTTTTTTTTTTTGTGCGCAGAGATTAATAAAAAATAGATTTTTTTTTTTTAAATTCAAAACTAGACACCAAACTAATGAATAACGTAATAAAATGCAATATCTGAAGTGCCTAATCAATCAAGTTTTCTGTTTCCGTTAAAAAATGAAGAGAGAATTACATATTGGTGCAACTGTCTTGAAAATATTCCCCATGATGTCAGTGTTGCATGAGTAATCACACCTTCACCGCCTTTTGCTCTAAGACATCATTGACATTCAGCTGTTAATATTGTACTCATAGTATAACACACTGAATCCATTATCTTAAAGTGTCAGCAGTACAGTTTATTGTTTAGTTTATTGGGAGAAAGACACCATGTTTTAATAATTATCCTCATATTTAACATTATATTTGATATTTATGCACATGAACAAAACAGACTTAACAGTTACATACTACAGATAGTGCATGTAGCATTCCACAGCATAACTTAATTAATGGACAATGTATCGAATTTCAGTCTGGCTGGTTATAAACCACATTTTGTAATTTGAGAAAAACTAATTATGCACAACAGTTGCACAGAACACATTTTAAATGTGTACAAATGTCACTGACCAAGATGTTTAAAGAAGCAAGATGTATTAAATTGTGCAGTGCCTACCTCTCCTGGTTTGTTTTATCTTAGGACTCAGCATGCTTAGTCCTGGGCTGAACTCTCTCCAGTGTTCAGCATGCTGTTCTTCTGCTTTGCAAGCCTCTCACCCTGTTGCACCTCATCGCTGTGGATCCAGCCCCAGCACCAGAAATGTCTCACTAGCCTAGTGCACCAGCAGACCCACTTTCCTGACCACTCCCACTGCCGGTCTGAGGTTGATGACTTACATGCGCTTAGATAAACCCTACTGAATAATTTATCCAGATTGGAATTAATTCCACTTCAAACTAACCATTAAGTGTCTGAGTGATTACTGTCAATAAATCACTGGAGCAGAAACAAAAGGGCTGGGTCCAGCTTCCTCTTTCCTTCCCCTAATTGGCTGCGCTCCAGATATATTTGTCTATTATAGCAAGCCGTTAGTGCAGGGGTGTTTGCATCCTTCATCTTTCGTTCCAGTCCTGCAGCATGAAGGTTTTAACTGTGCCAGCAATCAAATCAGTGCTGATCTGCAACCCTATGCACACTTTATTACAGGGGAGGGAGGAAGGCATTATGCAGAGACAGCACATGCAGCAATAAAAAGCACCATTCCATTTGGGATATATGATATCGGTCTTGTTTTTTTAGTACCATGAAGTTAAATCAGCCACTGTGAATCTCAGAGCCACCCTTTTTTGTTATTGTTTTGCTAAAATATATAATCTGGAATACTTTTGAAATACTGAATGATCCACAGGGGAGATATTTTATCTATAAGCAGCTTCATCTCCCTGCCAAGCAAGATAATTGACAGATCTTCTGAACGTCAATTATACAGAACACACACACAAAAAAAAAAAAAACTATATTGAAAGAAAGTTATAATGTGTGGCTGTTTCATGGTCAATAAAATTTATAAGAATAATAATATGAACGATGGCTTGTTGTCCATTGTAATGCAGTGGTAGGGGTACTTTATATTCATTATATATCAGTGCATCTCAGCCAATATGTACAAATGTAATCATATAAGACCTTCATTATTATATTACTCCTGTTGTTATAATGTATAATTTAAGACAGCTGTCATTCTTTATAAAACACTTTTTAATCAAAAATATCAATGTATTTTCTTTTCACTGTAGATGGATTTGTATTCTTATGGATAAATAAGTAAAAGTGAAATACTGACAGGGTTGTACGGGGTTCAGGGTGTACAGGGTTTCATGGATGATTTGATGAATACTTTCGAACCATATTTATATATATATATATATATATATATATATATATATATATATATTATATATAATCATATTCATATATTATATATGACTGACTAACCATTCAACAAATCCATATAAAACACTTGTTTTACAGTATTTTTTATAATCTTTTCTACAGTAACAAGTCCCTCATAATACTTACACAGAAGACTGTAGTAACAATTTTGCACGTTTATCTAAATACACATCCTGGCAATGTCAGTACTGACATTCCGAAATGCCCTTTGTGGTTTTTACATACCGACTTCAATTACATTCTGCTTTGCAGGCTATTTCAGTCTATTTCTCCCTGCATATACACATTAGAGACAGGTGGCACTATAAAAGCTAATTAATGGAACATGGTAAAAATGTAAATGCATGGCTCAGATGTGAATGTACCATTAGATTCAATGCCCAGTTTTTGAATACTTTGCAGAAAGAAAATGTGTTGGCTCAAAAGTGGGTCTACAGTACACGGATGCATAAACTGCAATTCTTTCTCAACTGATTAGAATGATGTTTCAGTGTTTTTTTTTTTTTTAACAACCACCTGAGACCCAAGATGTTTCAAATAATCAAATCCCAATTTTTTTTTCCTTCGAAAACAATGCAGATGCGTGAATACACCCCCTTACGCTGAATGACTAACCAAGCTGGAGTGCAGTGTTTTTTGTTTGTGGAATCGCTGTTTTGCAGAGTACTGAGAGTCTGGGAGCTGTTGCCAGAGAGCCAGCATCACCACCCACTGCACAGGAACCGGACTGCACAGCACAGCACATCAAAGCACCACCCACTGCACAAGAACCGGACTGCACAGCACAGCACATCACCACCCACTGCACGGGAACAGGACAGCACAGCACAGCACATCACCACCCACTGCACGGGAACAGGACAGCACAGCACAGCACATCACCACCCACTGCACGGGAACAGGACAGCACAGCACAGCACATCACCACCCACTGCACGGGAACAGGACAGCACAGCACAGCACATCACCACCCACAGCACGGGAACAGGACTGCACAGCACAGCACAGCACATCACCACCCACAGCACGGGAACAGGACTGCACAGCACATCACCACCCACAGCACAGGAAAAGGACTGCACAGCACAGCACAGCACCACCCACCGCACGGGAACAGGACAGCACAGCACAGCACATCACCACCACCCACAGCACTGGGAACAGGACTGCACAGCACAGCACAGCACATCACCACCCACAGCACTGGGAACAGGACTGCACAGCACAGCACAGCACATCACCACCCACAGCACTGGGAACAGGACCGCACAGCACATCACCACCCACAGCACGGGAACAGGACTGCACAGCACATCACCACCCACAGCACAGGAAAAGGACTGCACAGCACAGCGAGAAATGTAGACAAATATTATAATTTTTATTTGGGGATTGCAAATCCTGCTGCATACCCCGATACCATTGTTGGTAGAGGTTGGTTAGTATTTTGGTTGTTTAAAATAAATATGGCCCGTTTTCTGAGAACTTGGAACATTGCTCAGACTTTGTTTTATTACATACACCACTCACATCCTGATAATGCCCTTTCAAGGTGAGATGGGAATTCTGTTTTAAAATTGCACTTCTACATTTCAAAGCTTGTTTCCACAATAGGGGCATTTACAGTAGTTAATTGGAAATGATCTGATTTTAGTTTATTTCTGAGAATGGCATCCTATTTATTTTTCACAAACTGGAATACCCTGTTTAATTAAGGCCAAATATGTATATAATATACTGCGCATTAAAAATGCATTTACACAATGAGGCTATTATGTTACATTTCATCTCTAGTATACATTTACATTGTCCAGTCATTAGAATTGGAACTACAAAGAAATTAACCGCCCTCCAATAGCGCATCTGAGAGTTTAAAAGACCAACAGCCTTCTGACTCATAATACAATTTGTCTCCATACCAACTGACATCTATTTTGTTCTCGTCTGTAGTGAATCATGGTTATGGGCTATAACAGCCATCTTTATGTGAAACACTGCATCTACTGGATGTCTGGTATTCAATTGTTCAGCATCCATTAGTAAATTAAATCATATTTCAATCTAATTGCACACAACACGTTAATCTAGTTTTCAGGTTTATGCTTGTTACATGCAGTCTTCGCTAAATCAAGTCATGTCATTGTTTGAAAAATGATTATAGGAACAGTATACTATTGTACTGTGTTTATACAAGATATATGTATATGCATTTTCTTAATGAGCATAATTATGCTGCAGTTTCTTATGCAAATTGTACTTGATTTATACAGTGAAGCCCATCTAAGATTTACTCCTACCAGCCCTTCGCTTTGGACTTGCATCACCTCAGTCCTTTACTAAATTAAAATGTGTGTGTATACATATATATATATATATATATATTTCTTTTTTTCTTGAAGTTTATTTGAATTTGAACATAGATTAATAACATTAAAATTTAAGATGCTACTGTACATAGTTTTGTAATTCTAATCCTAACCACTTGCCAGCTGGAGTCTGTGCTGTCATCATGCCATGACTAATATATTTCAAAAAAATATCTCAAAAAAACCTTCAAAATGTAATCAAATAGACAGAACAGTCAAACTGGATGTATTGTATTTTTTTTTTTTGTAAAAATACACAAATTGCATATAAATATAAATTCAGAAATATCAGCAATCTCCAAAACATGTACCACATTTGTGTATGATAATCTCAATCAATTTAAACTCCCCCCCCCCCTGCCCCCCACTGTAATGCCATCATGTCTATGCATTTTTATTTCATAGATACATAAAATGCTTTAAAATATTTAATTGTCTGCAATACAGAGATATATTTCATAGAATAGCAGAAACCTTTTCCTGGAATTTGCTTGTCCTTCTGCCTCCCATTAGGAAAGTGAAAAATGTTCTGCACCTGTGCCTCCAGGTGTATCGCTTGGCATCAGTTTCATGTTTAAAGTAGATAGTGGTACCTACTGAGACAACTTCAAATTGCTCCATTAACAGCCATCCTTCCCAAACTAACGATAAAATGTTCATCACTGCTAGTACTATAACCCAAGCCTCATTGCTAATGACTGTAGTCAATAGAGCCCAAAAATGTGGGTCAAATTTCAAGTAAATATAGTAAAGTGCTGAAAATGTAAAAATCAGATGAGCAACGGCAACCCCCATAATAAAAAGGATGAAGAATTGATGATTATTCTTGCCTATGCAGTTCTTTAGAAAAATGCAATGATGGTCATACTCAAGTACACAACAGTTGCAGAGTTTACAGTGCTTGGCTCGTTCTGGTTGAAATACCTAAAACAAAAGGCAAATATGCATCTTTATTCTGAACGGTGAGGCAGACAAAACCAATTGGTTTATTTGTTTAACAGCTGTATGAAAAACATTGTATCTGAAATCTCAATTACTGCACATCAAGGTTTAGAGCCATAACAAAATACAGCTTGACTAGCTTATATACATGTACATAAAATAAAAAAATAAGTTTTCAGTTTAAATACTTACAATAGATATGGTTTAGTTCAACGTTTATAGTTTCTAGCTTACTGTATACACTAAACCTTGCTAAAAGGAAAGAACCTGACTTAAAACAGCAACATTTGGTGAATGGATCAGTAGCAAAAACAGAAGTGGTGTATATAACCTGCAGTAGATGTGGCTTACCTCACAATAAACACAAAACTTGCTGAGATTTTCATTTGCATCCACAAGGTCAGCAATATTTGAAAACTTTGTTTCTGATTCATCGCTTTGAAGCCGCCCTGGATCCTTTGTTAGAACTACCTTAAACATCCACAGGATGCCGCTGAAGTGAGTGGCTGATACAAGCAACAGTGTATTAGCGGGCCAAAGAGGTGAACATGGGTTAAGGAAATGCTAACCTTCAGTACAATGTTATAAAAATGCATGCATTTCACTTTTCAAACATTACAATGATAGGAATACTGTAAATGCACTGCTATTGTTTATTTTTACAGAGAAATATGGCAGAAAGTAAAACAACCAGAAACAAGAAATGCTAAATTTCTAATAATCTTCTTGCAGAATGACCAACACAAAATAGCCATTACAACAAAGGATATTTGGTAGGATCTTGTAAAAGAAGCAAACCAATGAGTGAAATATTCCAGCAGCAAATGTACCCAAGTATGCTGGATTTGGCAACCTGCAATAAAATGTCACAGATTCTAAAACGTGGATAAGGCTATTTACACTTGTCTAAAGAATGGGTTCCTACCGGTAACCCTAATCATTGGGTTTGCTGTTGATTTTCTATGAATTACAAATGTGTCTTTTTTTTGTTTGTGGTTTTTATCAGTTTGCAGTATGTAAAATCTCCATGCATCAAAACATTTAGTAAATCCGGCACAACTCAAATTCCCAGATTCCTCTCCATTCTCAAATTGTTTCAAAAGATGCAGCAAGTTTATATTTATGTTTTAAATAATTCAGATCAAAACTTACCTCTGAATGTCACTCATCCTATGGTACTGAGAGAATGTTGTTTTTGCCAACCAAGGGAAAACCAGTGCACAAAAGATTCCACCATACTTGCCCAAAGCAGATGAAATAAGGAACACAACTGAGGCACTGACACCAGGGAATAACAGAGTCCAATAGTACATGCCTAAAAATTACAAAATGTTTTATACAGTACCAGACTGTAATTACATTATTGCAATGTCTGTACCTTTTCTCAAGGTGTCATTTGTATTCTAACATGAACCTTTTTGTAAACACATTTATTAACTACAGGATAATTCACAAATTTTAATCTTTTACACTTAGAAAAACAAAAATAGAGCTTGCAAGTTTGGATATTCAGTACAACAATGGCTTTGTGGAGCTTTATAACAGTGTATGCAATTTAGTGGTCTCTACTGCCCTCTAGTGCAAAAACAAAATGTGATTTCTATGACAAAACCAGATTCTGCCGAGTCAACAGCCCGGTTTGATTTACCCGCCCCAACTTGAAAGTATAATTTTCACCATTAACTTCCGGCTTTTAATAATCATGTGCAAATAATGCCCAAGGGGAAATATTTCAGCTCATGTGAATAGACAAAAATGGCTAAGTAGTTGCTCTGTGCATTACTGATTCAGACAATTGCTTGCATGATCAATGATGAAGGTTCGACGGTTTCGAATCAGATGATAGACTCCGCAGTCTGATTGATTGCGCTTTCCTATTGCTATGGTACAGTCAATACTTTTTTTGTTCTTTGACACTGCATGTGCTTGTAACAGGCATTTTGTTTATATTGAACATTTTAATGCTACAGTGCTACTTTGGACTCTGTGTTAATTTATTATATTGTGTTGTGTTGTGTTTTCACACTGGACACTCGAATTTCTTACTTACAGAGATTATGTAAAGCCTTTTATTTTAGTGGAATGATAACTTCACACACACACACACACACACACACACACACACATATATATATATATATATATATATATATATATATATATATATATATATATATATATATATAAATGCAGAGCTTTTAAATTGAGCTCTTTTCACCTAAATTTGTGGTTTTTCATGATGTGCTTTTGCACTGTGCACTGTAGCTTTAAAGTTTAATGTTTGTTTTGTGGAAATTTTTGAAATGACAAATCAGTGGACATACTGCAGCAGTTCTGAATTGTATTTCACCAGTCATTAAATAGGTTCACTGCACTTCTTGATTGTATAAAGTGACAGTGTACTGTGCTCTACCTTTGAATTTTAAGCATGCCTAATTGTAAATGTAATCTATCTACCTAATGTTAATAATGCCTATAATTCCCCGCTACCCCACACACACTTTTGCGTTGACTCGGCAGAATCTGGTAATTTTGTATCATTACTGGTAGAACTGCTATCCCAGCACCCTGCCTTATTCTATTTTTTTGTTGTATAAAATGCTCTTATATTGAGACTAACATTTTTCATAAATGTTGACTTCCAATTGCAGTATTACTTTTTTTTCTTTAATCTAATCACAAATTATTTAAATCTCTACATTATCAAAAATTTTGTAAAATAAAATACAACAAAATCCTTACCATAAGACTCTCTGGGTTTCCGATCATGTGGCTCTTTGCTATATTTATTTAAAACCTTTGCAAGTTCTTGGTGTCTAAAAAAGAGAAACATAAAAAAAAAAAAAAAAAAAAAATTATATATATATATATATATATATATATATATATATATATATATATATATATATATATATATATATATATATATGTCCTTATATAATCTGTCCCTTATTTTCAAAAACTCAAAATACATATGGTTCCGGGTTTGTTATAAAATCAGTAGCAAGCACGGTTGCAAAACAATGCACAAACCTGTATGTTCTTCCTTTATTGGCAATGTCAAGTGGAGTAAGTCCATTCTTCGCTTTTAAATGCAGATTACGGAATCCAACAGCTTGCAAAAGCAGCCAACTTATTTCTATTGCACCTTTTTCAGCAGCTATGTGCATGGGGGTCATTCTTTGATTATCAGTAGCATAGGCTTGACACCTCTGTACAGAGAAAATATTCATATTCATGAGGTGACTGACTGAATACCAGGTACTTGGTCTGACTTGTCACACTTAACAGTTGAATTGTTAAAAAATTCTTACAAATAAATGCCTTAAACTTTATTAAACAACATCTGTGCACTTATCTCCCATTTTACTCGGCTGTTAAATGATCCTTATTAATGACAGGTGTTCTAAAACCACTGCAGGGTGATGAAACTCTTCACAAAGACGCTCAAGGCCAGCTCTCAAATCGTTATTTCAATGAACCACAATGATCATTTCAGACAAAATAAGGTAAATAAATTAACAGTTCCAATATTACGTTGTAACACATACCATACCACATAGCAGGGATGCAGAACTCTGGGGGATAGTTCAGTGTGAAAGTTGGAACACTTTCAGGGGAGAAGCTGAAGTATAATTTTAATTAGATTTTACAAAATATGTATCTCAAATAGCATCTGAAATAACTGATGATTGGAAAAGTAGGCAAAGAAATACTTAAAAGAAAAATAGATACATACACTGTTTCTCAATAAATATTTCACAACATAAGTGTTTCCAGTTGAAGCGGCAAGATGCAGGGGTGTGAGCAAACACTTGTCTGTATCACAAAAATTGAAAGTCCCCAATTCCTCAAGGTATCTTATGGCAAATCTGCAATGTGGGAAAAAAAGAAAAAAAGAAACATTTGGAAACTGCTTTATTTGTCACACATTATTTTTGGAAAAGCGATTATGTTATACTAATGCTATATTAATCAAATCAACACTGTCCCACTGCCTTTCACTTAAAATTTAATTGTATACAAATGATAGATCAATGAAAGCTGAAATAACCTGTAACCAAATTAACATGTTGCTGCAGAAAACAGATGAGTGCTTGTTCAAGTTGCTTTTAAGGGTTAACGGCTGTAACTCCTACTTAGTAACACACTTGTCTTGCCAGCACCTGTATACAGCATCTGTGTGTACTTCTATGTATATATGCATCTAAGTGGCTGTAAAGAAAGTACAGTGAGTATATGGCTAGGTCTTATAAAAAAGACTTACAGATTTCCACCTATCACTGCATGATGAAGTGCTGTCTTCCACTGATGGTCAGTTAGGTTCACATCTGCTTCATACTTGAGCATTCGGTGGATAACATGAACATCACCATGTCTGAGATAATAGATAAAGCATGCTTAATTACAGTTCCCTTCAAATTTCTAAATGTAAACACAACTTAGCTTGCAAGCAAGTAGCAGTAAAATGAAACGTTATTAATATTATATAGCAACTAACCTGCAAGCAAAGTGAAATGGTGTTTGGCCTGCATCATTAGGCAGATTAGGGTCAGCTCCATGCTGCAGAAGCAGTTCTACCAGCCCCCTGTTCCCCTGGAATGCAGCGTAATGAAGGGGTGTAAATCCACTCCAGCCTACCAGAACAGGAAGACAAGCCCATCAATTCAAGAACGGTATAAGGGTCAGCCCACATCATCTCCATACCAGTGGCGTGTTGCCTCAATAACCCAGGGCATTTTTAATAATTAGAAAAAAAAAAAAAAAGTTAGAACTAGTCTTAGAACTACCAAAGGATTAACATCAATGGTGGATGGACAGATTTTTAGAAAAATCTCAATTGACTGACCAGTACCTTTGCAGGTAGTATATTCTAGAGGGAGAGGGAGAGGGAGAGGGTCATTGTGAACTATTGTATTTTATGACCCATGGAGAAAGAGGCTTATGACAGGGCAGGGTGGGAAAGATCAGACTAGTACTAGACCGACTTTAACCCGGCAAATTGTATTATAAAACAGACTCAGGGTAACGACTAGCTTTATATTATTATTATTATTATTATTATTATTATTATTATTATTATAGCTTTAGTCATTCAACACTATGTCAATCATACATGGCATGATTTTATTTTTAATATCAAGCGATTCTTGATCAAAGACTCCATTCTCACTAAATCCTGACGCTCTGGTTGAAGCCGTCTTGCCTCTTGAGTAATGCTGCAACTTGTCCTAACAATGCTTGGCTGACAAAATATTTGATCCTGCGTATTTGAAGTGTCATATTTTGCGATTTGAACTATGTAGGCTACAGCTGTTTTTCCTAAAAGAAGCGTGTTATATCATCTGCAGAGTAGAACCTTCATAATCAATTGCTCCATTAATTTACACTCTTACCTTTACGCGCTAGGAGTGACTGGTCTTGCTGAATTAAAGTCACGCAACGCTCTAAACTTCCTCTCTGGACGGCGTCAAAAATATCAGTACCGACCGAAATGGTTGAATTGAGTTCCATAGCAGAGAAAACAAAAATGGTTATGTTTGAGTTGCAAGCGTAATTAAATGAAAATTAGATATGCAGGTACGTCTGATACATTATGTGTATTTTCTTCTTCTTCATATTACTATTGGTAACCGTTAAGAGGACATACACAGCTACAGTAAGGCCGTTTGAGACGCTGTTCCCAAACAGGGAGTTTCCGGCCCGCCCCCGGCAGTGGTGTAGGCATCACGTGACAAAAACAACCCGGAAGATAAGCATAACTGGAATGATAGTTGACACCGCACATGATAAAGCGTTCAAGTCGTGTCAGTACTACAATACTGTAAGTTTTTTTGTTTTTTTTTTTCCCCAGAGGGAGTTACAGAACATACCGACATACCGCCCCGAACGTGCGCAGCTATGTTTAGACAACAGAACCCGTCATTTCAGAGTCCAGTAAACCACTAAGAATTAAGACATTCGCGCACCCCAGGTGCAATGCAAGTTTCAATTACAAATGGACTAACAGGTGTTGTAAACAATTCTGTAGCCGCTCAGAAATATGTATCCTCAATCACTGCGCATCCGTAAAATGAGATCGTCCCACACATGTCTATTTTTTGTTTTGCTCGTGTCTGAGGTAAAGTACGAGTGATGTGCAAGCGCAGCAGTTACCGGTTGCATTTTGCAATCATTTTCTAAGTTTTTCGACAGGCCGGCATTATTTCTTTGCGATGTGTATAATCAGATATAGTTTGTTTTCATTAAAAACATCTTTGACATGCGCATCTATAACAATTATAGCAATAATAATAATAATAAAAAAAAATCGAAATACAATTTGAATTAGATTTTTTTTTGTAATAGTTTTTTTTTTCGTCTGATGTGTTATTTTCAGGTACACGTTAAATAAAGTGTTACGCAGCGCACTGCGCTTGCTCGCGCATGCCTAAACAATGTCTGTTTTTGGTCTTTTATATCTTTTTTTTAAAAAATAATTTAACATATTTTCCAGTCTTTTACATTGTTGTTAGGTGACGTATCATATTTTGCAAACCATTAAGAAAATGGTATGCGAATATTTATCATATGTAATACATTGGGTCTTGCACTTTTTTTTTTACTTGTGCAACTGTGTGGTGGGCTCATTGTGTTTGTAGTTAATTGTTTTTTTTTTTGTTGTTGTTTGTTTGTTTTCTTTTTAGATAAATGGATTGTGTTTCCAAGTTAAGTTTGCAAAAAAAAGTGTAATTAATGGTAAATGTACATCTGTATGACAATAGGAAAACACCCATCAGATCGCAATTGATTGCACATGTACCAAAATCCGACAGTGTACTCCTTTCGAAGTGACGGTACCACTTTCTGACATTACACGGTTCAATTAAAAAAAGTTTGGGAACCCTTGTCCTAATATATGATTGTACAAGCAAATGGTGAATGCGTATCCCTACTATCCACCTGCGTGATATTATCCTGTTCTGTGTGTTATTAACATGCTAACAGGAGTGGCATATTGCTTCTTTTCTTGAGACTGCAAAAATAGAATCTTTGCACATGAGAAAATAAATACGAGATGTTAGGACTTGGCATATAGAACGATCAACTTTCATGTCATTTTATAATAGAGATAAAAGTAACTAGGTAGAAGGAGATGGATAATCCCAGTATAGCTGGCACAGGCAGAACAATGTAAGTAGCATCATTGATATTTCAAACTGCACATTTACCAATACAATTGTCAACAACTTTAAAGTGGTTATAAGTAAAAAAATAAATAAATAAAAATAAAAAATAAATAAATAAAAAGTGAAGTATGTCACGGTTACATACACTAGCTGTATTATTATTATGGTGTGATTTGGTACTCTACTATAATTGCAAGATTTCCTTCATTATACATATAATATACCCTTTCAAACATATTCAGTATGCTACTGTGTTGAAAAGCATTGTTTGAGCTAATGTTTTTATTTTCATTTCCTCTAGATGTCACTCTAGTTTAAAAAATACATTTATTAAAAAAAAAAAAGCTTTTGCAATTTGACACTCAAACATGGATCAAGAAAATGTTAATATTATTTAAAATGTTTAATATAATTATGAAGATGGTATATAATTTGTTTGATTGGTGTATTTGTTATACTGTGTGATGGATTAAATTATCCTAGCATACATAATTATTGCATCATATGCTCACTCCAAAAGAAACATCTTTTATATACAGAATATTCCAACCAGTTACAAGATAAGTATACTTTCTTTAATCCATATTTAAAATTGAAGATGATAATAAAAAATACTTTGTAAAAATATAAAAATGTAAAGTCTATGTGCTATTTATTGGGTTAGCACCCTGCCTATGTAGAGTAAACACTTTGCATGTGATATTAAATATTGGAAGGGGAGAGAACAGTACTTCAACTCAAAAGCATGATGCAGGTTTTAACACTTAAAATTTGACATATTGCATGCACATATCATACTGTTTATTTATTTATTTTTATAAAAATGAGAACTGGCAAAATCTTTCATTGATTGTGTGTTGTATCTACCTGTTCCTATACATCGCAAAGTATAACATTAATACAACATTTAGTAAGTTTGTATTATTTGTCAAAGGTTACATTAACCAGATGAAGTGATACCAAAACATTTACACTTTTGTTAGGGCTATAGAGCATCAAATCAAACAGGAAATGTTTTTCTCTTTTAATACTGAGTTCTGTTTTATTTCCTGATTTCATAGTCAAAATCAAAGGACTTTAATGCGTCATTAAAAAAAAAAAAAAAAGTTAAAACTGTAGCAAATAATGCAAACTGTCAATATCTTTAAACACAAAAGCATAACCACCACTATATTCTTTACCTCTTCTGCTTTTTTTTTTTCCTCCAGGAAATGAGCCATGTGATTCAGTAAGTTATTTCTTGATCAAAGTTTAATCAAGCTGCAGCCTAAGTTCGAAAGATGGATTAAGAAACAGTTTGTACTTGTATTTCAGTTGGAAATAGTCTCATGGACCGCAGAGATGAATTAAAAAGGTAAAATTATTTTATATTATTGAAGTACTATTAGCTTCTGAGCTGTAGCCAATAATGTAAAAACAACTGTAATGTGTTCCTTTGATTTCACTGCTTTAGTAAGTGATGCAGTAGATGTATACACATGTTGTGCCATGCTTAAGAGAAGTGTATGTAGAAAATGCATTATTAAAAACTAAGTATGGTTACATAATTTCAAATGGTGACACAGTAATTACAGAGAGATCAGCACAGAATTACAGTTTTGCACAAGGGAGCTATTTTTCTTTTGATGAGCCTGTGTGAAATTTCAATAGTAATTATAGATGTGGGCTATATTTCAAGGCTGTGATGTGTAGAAAATCCTCTGCGATGTTAATATGAGCACAGCCAGAGTCTCGCAGAGAGAGCGTTACCTTCCCTTGCCTGTAACATAACAAAGAAAATAATTAGGCAGAATAAAATCTGATGCAGGCAGCATTGATCATTTTAGTTTTAAATCCCTTAGGGCCTTGCTGAGCTGTACCGTATCTAGGAAATTACTGCTGGACAGTTAAGATGCCAACACTGTCTTCAATCAGTCTGGAATTGTGTATTAAATTTAAAACCTTGCGTAAATATAATCTTATTTTTCATTTTAGATTCATCATGCCGTGTTGCCACTTGGTCGGTTCATGCATCTGGGCCAGTGTGGTTTAGTCTTCTATTCCAACACATTTTGTACGAATGTGGAACTCATAAAATCTCATAAATGTGACATTCTATCTGTTTGTATTAATGTTCCATGTAAAGCCTTTTCAAACTGCTTAATTATGTTTATTAATCAGATATTAAAATAAATGAATGAATACATGATAATGCTATTTTGCTATTTTCCGTCATTATTTAACTAAATTGCAATGGCAGTAATTATTTTTTTCTTCTATTTAAACCATTTTCTTTAATTAAAGCACGGGCAGGTTTATAAAATCCCAGAATCTCATGGTCAGATGCTTTTTCAAGAAAATATTAGCACAACAGTTCCACTTTGTGAGGGTAATTTCATTAAAACTCAATTTGCAAATTGTTTTGTGAAAGAAAAATAAAACGGTTAATGGGACATTACCAAAAAAATAAAAGCATGGTTACGCTTTAAATTAAATTCTTAAGTTAAAGTATTTAAATTAACCTTAATACTTCTAATATTTATTTTGAATAATCAGGAAGACTCCACTGTTACCAGTATTCTAAACATTGAAGAGATGGATTTGACACAGGCGTTGACAATCCTGAGAGAGAAGCTTTTACAGTTTGAACAAAGCGTTTAGCAACTCAAGCACAATAAACGGGGCCAGGCAGTAACTAACCTTTTGCCGCTTTTCATTAAGGTATCATTTATTATAATTCTTTATTGTATTTTTATTTCATTTCCTGTATCCTGTAAGTGTTAGGTATCCTGTACATTCCACTAATACCACAATGACCTGACTGAAAATAAATGTAATAACTAATGAGGACACATTTCTGAATAATGCATGGTCATTTTTTTTTTTCTGAAGAGGAACTGTTGTAATTATACTAAGTGTACAGGTGGGTAGATCACAGTAAGAGTGCTAAATAAAATGAATGGTTTGTCATGTACATATTTCAGGTTAAAACTGAAGTATATTGTACACTGACTGGCCTATGAATTGGAGAATGTAAGTAAAACTGGAAAATTCCCCTAGTCCTATGTGATCAGGTGATGTGAGAGTTGTGTGCCACTATTCACAATAGTGTGTGCCCCTGTAGTTGGCTCATCCTTTAACACGTTGGCTGCATTGACTGACGTGACATCAAGATGTCATCTGGAATTGCACATTTTATAAAAAACAACCAGTGGAAAGTAGAATTGCAGTTACATGTTTTTCAGTCATGTTCTACAATGGCCGAAATCACAGGACGCTTCAACACTGGAGAAGACAAACAGTGTGCCAGGAAATGTGCACTGGGGGCTGTGAAGCCATTCTCAAATGGGCTTGGCCATTCACTGTAGATACACATTAACTTGTATGTTGGATTTCAATCAAAAACGTAGTTTTACTATTTCAACATTTTATATTGTTGTTTGGATTTAAAAAAATGATCCAAATGACAACATATAGATGGACATTTAGATAGTGATGCTGAGATTTGAGATGTACAAGAAACCAAGGTTACTACAGACCACTGTGCACTTGGTAAGAACTAACGTATTTAGAAATGTGAGCATGGTTAAGTAGAGGTGTGATACAATAAGGGTGGTGAAATTGAGACTGCAAAAGCTTAACTTTGTTTTGTTTAAGATTACAGAGAACACTGCTGAAGAGGAAAAACTGTCCAACATTCAGACCTTCAAGGCTGATGAAATCGCTCAATGCTGTTTTTAAATATTGGAGAGAAATTAAAATACAAGCCAACAGGTATTTTTTAGCAGCTAAATAATATAATCATACACACAAACACTGCCTGGTTTACAATTAAATTGAGGTTACCAGCATCTAAAAATAAAAACTATTGGTTCAGTGGCGGGAGGTATTAATCCTTTACTCATAATTTCCATAGAAGATAATGGACCATGTACTGTATTCCTTAACAAGGTGGAAGACACAAGAGCATGTGATGTTGTTTTCCGACTTCCAGTAATGGACAGTCGGCTTAAAAACAAGACTGCATGATGTATAAAAAAGTTACAGAAAGACAAGCAAATCTAAACTTTATTCAGTCGTTTTAACTAGAAGTTAATGATTGGTGCCCTCATCCTCTCTATCCCCAGGCTGAGTGTTCTTAAAACTTTTCTTGAAGTATTATTAACAAACTAACAGATAAGAATTCCATAGGTCATTTTCTTTACAAGCACTCTGATGGACTGGCGTCCCGTTTAGGGTGTAGTCCTGTCTTGCGCCCTGTGTCTGGGTTAGGCTCCATTTCACTGCGACCCTGTAAAGGATTAAGTGGTTAATGATGAGGGATGGATGGATTTTCTTTACAGCATCTTTTTATTACACCATAAAAGAGGAAGGTAGCTGTAGGTTGCTTGGTGTTAAAGTATCATTTTAAAACCTTTCTTTTTTGTTTGTATGAAAACCAACATTAAAATAAAAAACAGGTCTTTTCAGTTCAGCGCACTCTTGTCTAAAAGAAAGAAAGCGTGATTATGTACAGAAGTACTTTTTTTCACATTACTACTTCTTGTTTTAAGGCCACTTTTAAGTACAAAAATGCTGATCCATTTGAAAATAAAATATCAGACATATAATGCCACACCACTAGCAGTTGAGTTTCTCAATATCTAAATATAAAATGTAATTGATGGGGCAAAATGGTTGAGGCCATTTTCTGAGAATTGAGTTATTTGTTACTTTGATGTTCTATAAAGAACATCATGTTAATGTATCAAATGCTCTTCATTCAAGGTCAATCTGGATTTAGATATTCTTTGATCCTATTGCCAATAGATCACTATATTTCTACTGTGATAAAGGTGGTGTTTATCACAATGGGTGTTTGAAAATTGAATGTTCAATTTTAGCCAACATCCCTATGTTGACTGTTTAGGATATAGTTTGACTGAGAGAAACGTTTTTTCACATTATATTCAGTAACCTCATGCCTATGGTTTTGCCCTGATTTTTTACAGAGGACGCTCGGTTTGTGATGGAACAGTTCATGCAGTGGAAAGAAGAAGTGAGCACTAACAAAGGATGGCTCTTATTAAGATCAGTTTGGTTATTATGCAGTGTTGACTCAGTGAGTAATACAGTATGATTAAGCTTCATATTTATCATTCTAGTAGAAGAGCTGATGGTGTACATGTTTGCACATCTCCAACAGAAACATAAATAAATGAATTTGCTGTGAATTAGGAACTAAACATTTGTAGCTGCTGATTCACGATGCATCCAGTTCTGGTTGCATTTCAGTCAGGTGGCTATAACAAGCATTTTTATTTTGTTTTGTTTTGTAATTAAACGTGAACTGTTTCACTACTGTCTTTCCAAAATAGCCATATTAGTTATTGTGGTAGACTTGCCAAGTAAAAGAAAAAACAGGTCAGGCAGATTTTCAGCATTACTGTCGGAGAAGGAATAGGACAACTTTAAACAACCCTTAAACATTACAGAACTTAACTTAACAAACAGAGTTGAATGGTGACCATATATAAGAAAAACATGAAGAAAAACATCTTACTGTTATAGCAACACCACTCATAACCTTTCAGAATGAAAAAGGGGCGATTTTTGTAACTATTCTATAGGTCCTTTAGGGATGCTGAGTTCAGTGTGGTAGGGCTAAAAGGTTTATGCTGGCCAATCACTGAGTAAGGACAAAAAAAACTAGCAAATCACAAGCAGCTGACATTGCCTTTTCTGAGATTGCAATAAAAAAAAAAAAAAAAAAGTATTTTGTAAAACGTACCATAGCACCATTTGTTCCTGGTAAATACTTACATTGATTTAATAATATTTTCATATGTAACTGCAGTGTTTTGTTATATTAAAATTTCTGCATTTTAATGCGTTTCCATACTCTAATAATATGTTTTGTGTATGGAAACAAACAGTGTTTGTGGCACTTTGAAAATATATCCCTGCTGTATTTATTGCAATACATGCTTTATTTAAAAAATCAAAGACTAATGCATTTTTAAAACACTTTACTAAAGAGATGCCTGTTTTGTTTCTTCTTAGTAATCAGTAAGCATCATCATTACAAGTGGAATACCAGCCAGTATTTTAAAGTGTCTGTATCTGTTTGTAGCTTTACCATCAAACAGTGAAACAACTGAAGACAACCATTAATTCCAGGAAATCTTCACTCGGGTAAGAATTGTAGGAATAAATAAGACAACCTTCATTTAAATTGTTGTTCAAAACAATTGATTCTGTCATTTTTAAACACATGAAAAAATGTGATTGAGCAGAATTGAAACATCTAGCTCTGGGTATACCTTCTTAGTAAAACCAAAATAAAAAAATTAATTAGTAAATATCTGCACGGATCCACAAATAGGTAGATACAGCGATCTACCACTACCCAAATAAAATGTAAACACGTTTCTAATTCTAATTTCGAAACCCTTTTTTTCTGTACATTTCCTATAAACCTCTTGCATCATGTCACCTACGATATAGACACTAATACACTGTAATCAAATTTAGTAAACCCCAATAAGATTAATCAATTTACCAGATTGCTAGGAGACTAAGGATTGCATTCTAAAGATCTGCAACAGTATATTTACTTTATACCATACTACTCCTACCACATTTACAGGCTGATTTCCTGATTATCCATCATGTGATTGTTGAAACAAATGGCATGTCTCCCTGTACACGAGAGTATAATCAATACAACCTTGGATTTTCAAAACACCTGATTATGAGAATCTTTGTTGCAAGTGATGTACATAAATACCCCACTTGCTTTGAAGAATAAATAACTAAGGATTTCTGTTTTCTGTTATTTCAGACACTATTAAGGCTGTTCAGTGATCTGAACTGTGTGGAGGAAATGGTATAGACACATGAACTACAAAGTCTTATTATAGCCATGACCTCCCTTTGGGACCAATGTTGCTCTTCCTGGAGAAGATCTGCATCTCTTATACGAATTGCTATTTCCAGGCTTTAAATACAGCCAAGTCATTACAAGGTGAATATCTCCCTTTATTTCACGTGTATTACTGTCATATTGGGGTCATGTGATTTTTTGGTTTCCTAACCCTTTGAAGATGTTGGCTTCATACTTGGTACACAACTATATTCAGTTTTTCTCATGGTCAAGTTAAATTGTGGATACTGTACAGTTATTTTACAAAGTTCATATCTGAAAAAATATTTAATGAAATGATTTCGTAATTGCAGGCTTTTATAAACCCTGATATTGACCTCTGACCCAATATGGCTGCTAAATAGGGGTCATGCGACTTATATTAGACTGTACAACTGTAATGAATATTTGGTATATAGCTGCGTTGTTTGATTTTCTCAGTTAACTTCCTGTACAGTGTTGTACCATTCCACTGCCACATTGTTTAGCCTCTGGACATATCAATGATACAGATTTTTTTTTTTTTTCAAACTGTGAATGGTTTCTCAGTTTGTGGCAGGTAGTACATGGTCAATTAATCCTGGTATATACAGTACTAGGAACTTTTTTTAGCCTTAATTTCAACCACCTGATACAGAATTATAAGATACAACTGTGTCGCAGAAGTCTATGGCAATGGTAAAATAATACATTATACGAATATCAGCATGCTTTTAATTCTGTGATCTGTCAAATAACTTTCATTAATCATAGCTTAGGTGCAGTAGGCAATGCCACAGAAATGCAGAAGACTTTGTGCTGTGGCTGTATGTTTTTAAATACTGTGGTATTTGTAAAACTTGCACCAAGCTTGTACATTCCCCTTAAAATACTATACATATCACCTTCCTGTTATATTATTAATCTAATTGCAGCACAATTACCAGAAATATAGGTTAGGTTATATCATCTAGAAAATAAAAAACAAAGATGTGTATTATTTGATGCCAGATTTATACAGCACAGTAAAAAACAAAGTAAACAACCAACCAAATGTAAAACAAACTAACAGAAAATAATATGTTTTTTTTACGTGCTTGCAATCCAATATGAAACCACTCATTCGGTTTCTCAGTATATACCTCTGTTGGTAAAACAGAGGTATAAGCATGCACACTGCATGGTAAAATTGAAATACAACAATGTTGGTATCCCGGTTTTTAGCAACTTATTGGCTTATATTGCGAAGTAAAAAACCAGGGATTCCTTTGGAAGTTTCTTTTACCACAGTTTTTTTGATAGTCATTTTGAATCAATGTGTACAAACTGAAATTCTGTCTACTAGATAGATATGCAGAAAAAAAGTTTATAAACACTAGTCTGTTCTGCCCATAGAGGGTAAAGTCTTAGGAAATAGAAATCCCATTTAGCAGTATGAGTGTGAACCTTTGAACCTCTGTGAACTTCATAATACTGCAGATCCCTGCTGGAATGTATCCCAGCACACAGACTACCAAGGATCTCATCCAGTTGTGGTCTTCAATCAATAGATCGGGCATTATCTTTTGTCCCTTGCAAGTTCACCAGTTGTCCCCCCCGCCCCATTCCCTCCCCTGCTACTGATATGTTTTAAGCCTATCGCTATGAGAGTGTAGCAGAAAAATAACAGACTCACATATACTGTAGCTTGGCAGCTGTCTTTTTTCACAGCAGCCTCTGTTTCTCTACATTTTTTTCATGTGACTGACTGTTTCTAAGTCTGGATCTCTTTGTGTGGTCTAGTCTTTACTCAGTCATTCTCTATTGCTGTTTTTCTGCTGTGGTAAAAGCATATTTCTGGGTTCAATCAAGCTCAAGTTGTTTGCAAATTCTCCTCATGTCATAGTCAATTATGTTTGAGATGGTCAATCCTTCCTTTGGCCCAGAGTTTATAGTCATAAGTCGTTTGGGATCTGATAGTCACAAAAAAAACCCCATTTATTTCTACTGTACATTTTATTTTATTTGGCATTTTGTTTATACAGGAGTGAGGCAGAGATAAATGAAGAAAATAGGAAACCTGTTGAGGATCTGCTGAATTTTATAGCTCATCTTACAGTTCGTGGACAAGCTGAGTTAAAAGTTGCTATTTGTGTTTCGAACACTCACCCCCCAGAATTCCGATGTGATCCACAACTCACAACGGGTATTACAGATGTATTGCTATTACTGTTTTAATGTGACAATCAAAGGGGATTACATTACAATATATACTAATGTCCACAGTGATGAAGTATAACATACTTTTTGTAACAGGGTTTGCAAGCACAACATTTATTTTCCAGCTGTACTCATGAAAGCAGTCTTTTATCATGTATCTGTGTACTTGTTTGGAAGAAGATGAGGCATCGGATATGAAAGTACCAAATCTCAAACCCTGGTTCTCATTGCAATTGTTTTTGTGTAAGGGTTTGACTAGATTCCTGCATGTTTATCCATTTTGTGTTTAAGCTTCCCTCCAGTGAAGAAATTCCCATAAATAAACACATTTTCACCATCTGTTATCTCAGAAACCATTTGAGATACAAGCTTCATACTTGCAATTTTATAAACATCTGCAGATGTCCTTGACTGTAGACTTACAATTGCCTTTTTTCATGTTGGAGGCTGGACTAGGGCAGCGTACTGAGGCTCGCCATCTTGGGCGCTCACAGCCAGCAATTTCAAACCTGGTGAGACGGTATAACCAGACACACTCTATCAATGACAGGCCACGAACTGGGAGACCAAGAGTACACCTGCCCAAGATCGACAGATCATTTTACATCGTCTTCATGATGTCAGCTGTTTATCAGCACAATAAAAAGTCACTGCACCTGCTCTAAAACAGTTTGTCATTTTTCGATCACATCTAGTGAATTTTTTCCAAATATAATTGATAAGTTTATTTTGATGCTCAGTATATGTATGTCACAAACACTTTTATTTAAATGGAATGATTAATTCCAAACTTTGCTAAAGGGCCAATAGCAGGTGCTTGGTTGTCAGGATTTCCCCTTCCAAGGTTGTGCAAATTACAGATGATGGATCAGGGCCATTCTTAACTTCATAACTTGTTGTCCAACCTCTGTGTATTGTTTGCTGATCCCCATTACAAATAGTTATATTGGATGATGTTCTTATCCAGATTAGTCCCTGCCCCATGCAGGTGGAGATTTGGGGATCAGTCTGTAACATATTGTACAGGGAATATGTCAAGATAAAGAATTTGTTTGGAGAATTTAACTTGTATTTTCCCTTCTCTCAATCAGGTACAACTGTGAAAAAACCTCCCAGCTTTTAAGATATTGCAGTCAGCATTCCAACAATCAGGAAGCACCTACATCTGCACCCAAATTCCTTCTACCATTAAACAGATCTGGACTTGGACAAGGGCCAACTTCTTCCTGCTGGAGTGGACATTGCATTCTGTCTCACAGCTTGCTGACTCTATTTGTTTGAAGCCTCTTCAAATCCACAGCCAGTTCTTTCAGCTTGTAGAGATGATGGTTTTTGAATTGGATTACATTCCCCATGAAACCTTTAAAAAAATTCAGTATATTCTCAAGGAAAACTTCTCTATAAGGTTTACCATGGCAGCCTTGAAGTGCTTTTACAACCTAACCGTGCACACGGTACTGTTCAATGATGTCTTTAGTGACTGTGGGTTGTTGAAACAGCTTCTTGATGAGGTCTTGAAATAAGCGAAGATCCTGAGAAAAGCAGGTATAACAGGTAAAGTCTTGCAACATTACACCCACTTTTATCTTTTAACTTGCATGAGCAAATATGTGACAGCTAGGCTGAAAACAGCACTAAGCCAGGTAAAGGCAGAAACAACACAAATGTAAAAAAGGAATTAAAATGAAATTTGAACTGGCTAATTATAAATACTGTCATCTGACTAGTAAAAAAAAAAAAAAAAAAAAAAAAAAGGACAAACAACCCAAATATTAATAATAATAAAAAAATGGAAAAAACATTCTGTTTGAGAAATTGGTTCAACATGCATAATTTTGAAATCACAGTCTAGTTCTTATATACTAAAGGGAAAAATAAACTGGTGAATGAGCAAGATGCCCAAAAGGGACTAACAACTGCAATGCTGAAGGTTGTTGCTGCCTTGGTGTTGAGATCTGTGACGAATACTAGTAAGGACAGAACATATGAAATTGCTTTCTTACATATCTTTTATCTGATACTGTTATCAGTTTGATGTTTCTCTGCTGTTTTACTCTTGGCAACCTTTTCGTAAACATATTGCAGTGTCCCTATTCTACCTGCCCTGTGTACCACTTTCATATACAAATTATACTATGTTCTACCATTTCCATTTTTAAAATGAAATTCTAGGAGCTCCTCCCACTTAAAACATGATAGGCACTAGATACAGCTGCAAATATAGTGGTAATGGGTATGTGCTCAATGGATTATCAGGTTGTACAATATCACTGACGTTCTGTTTCACTACAGCTTAAAACTCCCCTGAAAGTAATCCAGGTTTTCAAATTTAGAATTCTAATTAATGAAGGTATATTTAACCTTTGTTTTTGCTTTTTAAGTTTTTTTTAAGTGACTGTGGAATGGTTCCATACATCAAGATTTTTTTTGGATGACCAGCAGTACCAGCTTTTCACTTTTTTGTATTCTGGAACAGCTGTCAGTTATAAATCCAGAGGAATACATGAGCATAGTAATTGGGGCCTTGTACTCTTCCACTGAAGGGGAACTGCTGTTAAAACAGGACCTCCTCCAGGTATACAAGAAGATGAGTCTGTGCCATGATGACATATAAAAAAAGGATATGCATTTGTATCAGAGTATTGGTAGATGGGATCAAATAAAAATTGAGCAGGGATTTCGATTTTGTTTTATAGTAAGTCTTAACTGCGGCTGTCCCATACAAAACCTGATTGTGTTTATGTTTTTCCTTAGTTGTTGTTTTGTGTTGCAGCGCAATTACTTCTCCCAATGTCAAAAAATAAATTGGCTTCCCTAAATTATTCCTAGTTTGACTCTTTTCTCCTCCAAGCCTCCACTTCACCACCACTACACGCCAGCTGTGTTTTTTCCCTCTAGGTGCCAGTGACTCTCCAGCTTCTGGAGATGGCTTTCTGCTGAGACCATTTGCTATCCTAAATACAGATATTACTCCTGCTATGTGAATTGTTTTGTATGCCTCTAGGCAGAATCTAGTCCTGCACACCATATTTGTTTATATCAGAAGGATTTTATATTACCACATTTTATATTTAGATGTTACCACTCTGCATTTAGAATATTGCACAACAATCTTTTAATTGTATCAAAAAAGAAAACCTCAATTTTCTGTAGGTATTTATATTTTAAGATTCCAACATTTTAAGTGATAGAAAGGCAACTTGATACAGCTTTGCAGAAGCAGTATATGCCTGATCTTTGAAATGACTGCAAAGTGGAAGGTCTTGACCGAATGTAGTTTTTGTGTCTAATTTTGACAAATAGTAACACATTTAAAACATAATAAGCAAGTGAATTTATTATCCTAGCCTTTGGGAGTTTGATATCATTACAGACAAATTCAGATTGATTTGCTAATATATATTTAGCTGTTAACTCAGCTTCAATTTGATTATACTGCCAGTCTTCCAGTGTGACACACCAGAAATTATGAGCAATATCAAATCACGGAATGTGAAATAAATTCAATTAGGTCTAACCAAGTTACTGAGTTACAGTAGACATCGTTTTTATAGATTCAAGCGCAAGGAATTCTAACTCGCAGACGATTAAACTGTAACCGAGTTAATGCCTGTGGCAATGAGATTTGCTCCGACCTTTACTGAAATGTGTCAAAGCCATTCTGATTACTTCTATTGGTGCTGATTACATTTTGCTTCCCTTCATGACACATCACCCATTTGATACATTATCATGCTAAATTGAATAGCTCTAATTTAGTTCACCGGAGTCCTCAGAAGTATTGCCCAAAATGACACATTATTTATTTAATTTGCAACAGAAAGTGCTTGCTTTTAATAATTTAGAAGTAGAACTTCCTAATTGGATTTTTTGTTCAACACCTACCAATGTTTAAAAATAAATTCAATGTCTCAATATTTATTGGAGTGCAGTGTTAGTGTATACCAATGCATGTCAAAGTGAATCAAATTATAATCAAATTGTGTTTATTATATTCTTTTTAAATGTATATTTGCATACTGCATTTCTGTAATGTATTATATTTAATCTGTAGATAGCTGCATTATAATTGATACTGGTTTGTTAAATACACTTCCTTCTTACATTTATAGTATTAAAACATATAACATGTCTATTCTATTGTACCCTCTATTTTGCAGTCTCTTCTTAAAGTGCTAGAAACACCAAAAGGCTGCTGTGCCTTCAGAACGGCAGGTGGATTTAATGGATTATTATCTTTGATAGACATGGAGGGAGCTCTGTGTGACCAGCCTGCTGGAGAATGGGCTACAGTGGACCTCGACAGTAACATGGATCTAATTCCATTAACACTCCACACCATCACAGTGGCTATCCACCTGGATCCAGTAAATAGTCACTTTTTTCAGACCTTTTTTGGGCTGCTTGGTTGCTTCAATGAGGAGGAACTTTTAAAGTCTGACATAGACCTTACTCACTGTAGGACATTCACTGAATTTGTAGATTTTGTTAAAAACTCCAGAGAGCCAATACCATTGTCTTTGCGTCATTGTCTACAAATTGTGACCTGTCTTGAACAAGTGGCCAGAGCAGCACTTAACATAGACTATTCTGAAAATGTGTAACAAGCTCCTGACAGTTGTGAGCCTCAGGCAGATGAGGAAAAAACATCCACCCAGAAACAGAAGAAGGGTTTTTCTCTCAGGGGGACCAGGTTTCCATTAGATTAATTAGAAGAGCTGCTTGCAGAACATCCACGATATCTAGTGAATTTGAGAGCAGGTATGCTTCCTTTTCTGTTTTGAACATCATGGATGTCTTGGAAATCTGTGCATAGTGTACCTCTTATTATCATCTCGTGCAGTTGAGGCGATGGGACCGCAAAGCAAACTGAGCTGCTCAAACTGAGTTGCTTAAACTGGGGAAAGTGATTTATGTTATAATAAGAGATGCCCTACACACGACATACTAACTTATTACTTGGGATTGTACTCATAAACTACAATGTATTTGAAGCTTTGAATTTACTGTTTGTTTTGAGTAGATTGATTGGTGAACCCATGATAGTACATCCAGGTGCTATTTGTGTGATGATAACCCTTGCTTTCAAAAATATACAATTAAGAAAACACACAGGTACATTCTCATCCATCTCTCACTACATTTGCACTGGGAATTAGTTACCAAACTATGGTGCCTTTTTTCTTGAAAAGAGACATTTGCCTTTTTTTTTTTACATTTAAGATTTTGTAATTCTCAAATGTGCCAGTTGTTTAAAAAAAAAAGAAGAAGAAGAAAAAACTCTCACAACACACTTGTTTATCATTTTGAAGTTTCCAGCTGCAGTTTGCAGTCACTGATCATGTTCAGTCGTTAGTGAAGTCCGAGAGAAATTGACAGATCATGTGCATGTCTGGTCTTCTGCACACACTCCTAACTCACTGCCAGACCATTCTGGGTAGCACTGCTCATCCTCTACATCTGTCCATTTTAAGGATCTTTGAGAAACTGGCTTCACAAGCTATGGAGCATAAATTACTAAGGTCTGTATCTTTATTTACGCTTTTCAACAAGTGCACTATAGTACAGTTTTTGTGAAGATTTTGTAATGTAGCTGTTAAAGAGAAAAGAAATGAAACATCTAAATAAAAGTTATTATATTTAAATGTGTATTCTTAGTTTATTGAGCTAATTTTCAGTTTTAACAGTAATTCTTAATTATATAAAAATTGAATATATTCAAAATAGTAATTTTTTTCATAATAAAAGTATTTTCATATTTTTTTTGTAAACACACCAACTCTGAAGAGATATTAAATTCTTCACAATATTTTTTCTGTTAAAGACAATTCCTTCACCTTAGAAATCCCCAAAAGTGTGTAGCCAGCAAACAGAAAGGTGGGTCTTATGTGAGATATCAAATGGACTCACATACTACCAGTCTGGTTACACATGGTAAGACCGCTTTTTATCTAATTTAAAGGAACTGTCAACAAGAGATAGCAAGCCACATGTAAGAGTTATTTTTACCTGTTTAATTGAGTTTCAGTTTCAGTAAAAATTGTTTTATTATCCCAATATATTGGTGTGAAATATCACATGTTAATTTATTTCCCAATTAGGTATTTTACCCCATTTTTCTCACAAGTTTGTCCATCACACTTAGAGTTTTACATATACTAATTCCATTTCAGCATGTTTTTGAAGAATGCCACAGGAGAAAAATTGAAAATGAATGATACAGTTAATGATACAAGCATGGACATTTTCATTATACTAAGTATTGAATCTACTATTTTTTTTTTTTTCAGATGACACAGATCCTAATTTCAACCAGGATTTTTTTTTTGAAAAAAAGCAAATCCAAGACAGGTTTTAGTTTGCTCAATGTTTCTAGGGACTCCTTTGCACTGCACCGTATCGTCAGTCTAGTTTCGATGACATCAACTCGGAACTTTCACCCTCACAAAGTATCGACTCCACCATCGTTTGTTCAGTTTGTGTTGATGATAGTTTTGGGAAAGACAAAGTTTATTTCTCTAGCCACTAAACAACATTTTTTTTCTGATTTTCACCTAATTTGAGCATAGAAACATCATGTTTTTTTTTAGACTTCATAAAATTAATTTGAATCTATGGGAAGTGATTGAGTATGGGCTATGTCTTGCAAAGAAAGTTTTACTGTAGTGTTAATTCAGCAAAAAAAACAAAAAAACTTTATGTTTACATCAGTCACGTTTAACACACAGAAAATCTATCCTTGTATTTTTGACTTGAACATTGAGCATTTGACTTGAGCAGAGTTTTTTTTTTTTTCTTACGGATATGATGGAGCCAGAGACTAAACATACAAATTCTGAATAAACCTCTGTCCGTTTTATGTGCTCCAAGCTGCTGGTTCCTGGACAGTGGCATCACATGGCTGTGGTCATTGCCAGGGACATTAAAAAGACCTGCAAACTCACTGCCTATTTAAATGGGAAAATAATAGGGGCAGCGAAGGTAACACTGTAATTGGTACAACATGCATATGTTCTGTTTTTAAATGATTTAAACAGGTTAAAACTGATATTAATATCATGTCTCAGTTTCCTCAAAGGATATTGTCAATATTCCAAAGGCTGATGCTTTAGTGTTTGCTTTTTCTTTTTAGATGCAGTATATTCAACCTTTCCCAGGGCAAAGCATTTCTAAGGAGCTGACTTCCGTCATTGATGTGCATGGCATTATAGGCACTCCACACATAAGGAAGCAGATATCTTCTCTATTTTGGCACCTTGGCTCGGCATATTTGATTGAAAAAGAAACAGCTGCAGCTCTTTATAAACTGGGTCCAAACTACTCTGGGAACTTGCAGGCATTGTCTTTTGCAGGTCTGTTGATATTAAAAACCTTTCTGCTAGATAAGAATGATCAGCATAGTTTACTTTCAATTGTACACATAAAAGAAGGTACTTTGGAAAGTAGTGCCTAACGACTTGTCATAGCTCAAGAGGTATTTATATGTGAAATGTACATGTAGAGGCTAGCGGTATCTGAACAAATATGTCAGTCTAACTCATGTGTTGTCTCACTGTGCTTTTTTTTTGTCTCTATATTTTATTATAGCCCTCTTTGAAGATGTGTGTGTGTGTGTTTATATATATATATATATATATATATATATATATATATATATTATATATATATATATATAAAAAGGACAACCCATGTTTTACAAAATGTGTGCAAAATCAAAAAGAAAAAGGTGATGTAGGTATGCAAAAATATGAGATTGATAAAAAGAAAATCAATTATATCAGGACATTTCAGACTACAACTCCTTCTTATACTGTTTTAAATGATTTGTTAGAGCAGTATATGAAGCTGGCCTTTGACCGCTTTATTTCCTTTAGGTGGGAATTACATCACGTGACAGGACTACTCCGTTGTACCTGGCCAGAAACCTCACTCAGCATCTCACCGGACCTCTCGTACTATTGGAGCCGCACTTGTGAGGCATTGTGGTAAACAGTTTAGGTTGCTGTTATTAGTTGTTTAACCAAATCTTCAACTGAGGACTTCCTTTAAATTGCAATGTTTTTTTTTTTTTTTTTTTTTTTTTTTTTTTTTTTTTTTTTTTTTAATCACAGTAATGTGCCATATGTTGATAACACAAAACTATTCTGTAGGGGGCAGCATAGGACATGAGGAGAACAACTCATACCATACAGTAGTTAGTTCTAAAATTGGAGTAACAGGTATGAAAGTTCTGCTGTCAGTACTGAGCAGTAGCACTGGGTGTGAGAAGGAGCTGAAATGAATGAATGGATTCAAGGTATTGGATCACTTATTAATCTTTTTTAGTTGTGTCTGTCATTATCAGTTAGCAAAACTATAATACAATTTCTGCATCAGATTTAAGATTAGTACAGCATTTTTCTACTATAATTCTACTGCTAGTTCTTTGTTATTCAGAAAGTTAGCTTTCTCTGTCCCCCTTCCCCCACACATGGCTCCTCCACAAATACTTTCTATAACTGCTGTCTGGTGCTGTGTTAATCGCCTGGCATAGCAGCCATGTGACCACCTAATGCTATAGTCCCAGATGTAATTTTTTCTTTTAGGCCTACCCTTTCTTCACCACATTCTTTAAGGACACATTGAACCACAGTCAATAATTAGAAACATTTGACTTTTTAACCTAAACCTAGTTTATTTCAGTAGAATTGAAAATTGAATAATAAAACCATTAATAATAAGTATTATCTTACTCTGTTTCGATTACATAGAATTACAATGTAATTATTATTTAAATTTGTTATAGTTATTGGCGTTTCTGTTGAAGTTAAGCAACACAATATTTCAGCTCATACTCTCGAATGTTGGAACCATGGAACTTGACTATGGATTAGGTGCAATCCAAAACCATAGTGTATTTAAAGACATTCTCTGTGATTCTGAGGTACATTCGTTTTGTGATGTTACTGGATTTTCACTTGAAATGTTTAGAATTATTTTAAACATTTATTTTTACTATTTCTAGATTTGGCAGAATGCACCAGAGAATCTAAATTTCATTCTTTTGACTCATTATGTGGATCTGCTTAAATCTTAAATCTCCAAGGTAACTATATATATATATATATATATATATATATATATATATTCTCCATACAATGTGTGTCGAATGTACAAAAAATAATGTTGCATTATTTTATTTAAAGCATAAGGGTTATACAGTGGCCCAGACAAATGAATAGGATAGGATCTAGCCTGTGTACAGCTGGTGGACAATTGACGAGTGTCTAGACTTTAGAATATTACAGTTAAACTAATCAATATGTCTGCATTAATGACATGATGGAAGTAGTTGTCTGTATTGCAGCAGATCTATATGTTTGTGAAGTAACTTACAAAAAATAGATGGTGAGTAAGTAGATTCAAGAAAATGCACAGAGTCCTTTTCTTCAATCAGTTGCCAGGTTTATTGAAATATGCAGGGAGTCTGGTCCCAGGTACAGGACAAAATATTCAACATTACAATGTTTGCATGACATTAAATACCCTTCTGTATAGATGGTCCACCTCCCCTTTCTCTGACACTTAACCAATGGTCAAGGTACAACACATTATTCTGTTAATTTAGTGTGTGTGTGTCTGTATGTGTGTGTGTGTGTGTGTGTGTGTGTGCAGTCTTGTGTGACAACCTCTGAACTCAGTGCATTCTTCACACTCCTGGAGAAAAAAGGACCATAAATCTGCCCCTTTGATCCCAGTGGCATTATCTCTTTCGATCTCTCTGAGAACCTCTGGGTCCAACGCCAGTCCCTGGGAGCCTTTTAGCCCCTTTATGCTTTGCATTCGAAAGTCTTACAGCCTGGCCCCTTCTGGTCCACAGCATTGTTATCTCGTTAGCTTGCAGTCATTGTTGGGCAGTTTGTAGACGCATCGTCTCTATCAATTGTAAGCAGTACATGCAATTTGAACCTTCAGTCTGCTATCTGCAATATTAGTCTCTTTTCAGAAAAAAACACCAGTATAGCTCTGCCAGTCCACATGCAGAGCAAACTGCTAATCAATTCTCAATCCATGTTTTCCAACAGTTTGTGTTTCTTTTATCTTTTGTTATTTCAAATTATATGAGTTTAACAAAAAAAATCTATCCGGCAGTTAAATCACCATGTTACCTGTTTTACAATGCTTTTGGTGTAAATCTCATTTATGTAACATCCACGAATGATCACATTAACAAAGAGCTATTCCCACAACAGCATTGTTATGTGTGATTGAAAAGCTTACTGGTACAGTATATGGCAGTTTGAAAAGGTAATAAAATTTGGTGGATCACTAAAAAACAGTCAACGCAACAGACGCATTTAAATGATGCTTGACTTTCAGTCAATACAAAGCAATTAGCAAATAAGAATATTTTTTGAGCCCCCTGTTGCCTGCTTCTCATTCCCGTAAGTTAATATTCTTCTTTTATTCACCAGTGATGGGCCTAGAAATGCTGAAGTCATGCATCGGCTGAATGTTATTTTCCTACTTAATGAACCCAGCCTGGCTTGTGAAAAAGTCAACATTATTTGCACTGTAACTAAAAATCTGTTGAAAGGGTATTTTCATACCAGTGATGTTCTCAGGTACGTCAAACGTTAAGTGTTTTCTAATTCAGCTCACATTTGTTTTTATATTTTTACTGCAGTGTTTGTATTTAATCAACATCACAACATGCATGTTAATGTGGTATTTTATACAGTACTTGGATTATTCTTTGTTTACACACTGCTGCCACCTTTCCTGAGTGAAAATGTGATTTTTTTCTGAGAATGACTTGGATGTGTCTACACAAGGTAATGACTGACCCAGTTTTCATCATACTCTGTATCACTAGCTCCTTTTAAATACATCCATTCCAAATGCAGTCTTACCACACATACTGTATTTCCCTTTAACCTTTATGTTTAGCTTTGAATCAGACACATGTAAGAACAATCTGGCTGAGGAACCAGTTGCTGGAGATGCTGTTAGATTTAATCTGTTCAGACAACCTTCACCCAACTTCAAAGTGAGTACCAGTTGGTGGGTAAATGGAGGGGTGTTGACAGAAAAGTATTTTCGCTGTAATTGGTGTGGGATATGTACTTCTATAACTTGTTACTGGTTTACATAGTTTGAGTAAATTTTTTAAAAATCAAATCAGCTTTTTTTTTTTTTTTTTTTTTTTTTTTTTTTTTAAAGGGATCGGGAAGAAATGTTCATGGCTCTGGGATTAGATTGGTTCCTACTTTTCATACATGGCCATTTGCATTCAACCACAGTTTTGTTAGGGGCAAAGTTACTGATCCACTTCCTGTATAACCCAGTCATCATGGAGAAGTTCAGAGATGGAACGGCAGCAAGTATCTGGCTCTCCAACATTGCGGAAGATTGTGCAGTACTAATGTGCACGTTTAAATCTCTATGCAAGATGCATTTGCTGGGCATTAGTATGTTTGTATTACTTTCCTCGTTAATGCCATTTGATATGTTATTCCTGTTATAAAGCTATCATGACTCCTGGACAGTCATTGCATTACAGGTTGTATAGATATAAGTAACTAAATACGGACTTGGTTAGTGCAAGGTCCTGGACTGGAAGGACCAAGGTTGCCTACCACTGCTAGAGAGGAACAGTCGCTAGCAAGCATCGAGTTAGAAAGTTTACCTTTTGGATCTCTCATCATGACTTTTTATAACTATCTTCCTAATAGAATCTTATCACTTAGCCTGCTTTGCTTGTTTGTTTTTCTGTCTGCCCAACAAATAAAAATACCTTTTTAATGCTGTTCACATGTTTTCATTATGGAGATTCTGTTCATTTGTTTTAACAATTTAAAAAGTTACCCTTGGACAGCTGCATAGACAGCATGTGCATCTCCAGGAGTTGTTGCAAAACCTTTTAGGACACCATGTGCACATCCCTCAGGTCTGCTTCCTTCTGGCAGCCTTATTCCTACAGAAACCAAGTCTCGAAGGGCCAGCAGAGAAAGTACATAATTAAAATAGATGTTTTTAAGTCTCCATGCAAGATACATTTGCTAGGCAAACTATAAAGTGCCTTTTTTTGTTTCTTTTAAGGCTACAAAATATGAAATATACCATGTAAGGACGCTGATGAATCCTCAAATTATTAAAATCTGTTGTTTTGTAAAGTAACTGTAACTTCAGTTGGTATTTTTCTTCTTTTTGACAAGGACTCACAGATATATTTAAAATGTAAACCAGCAACAGTGTTTTTATAATATGTCTGTTAACTTTTTTTTTTTTTCTTTTCCTGCTGGACCTTGATTCAATGCTGCAGTATGTAATAGAAAATGTAAGTGAAAGGCAGAAGATATGCTTATGTGAGGATCTGGTCACTGTTTTCTTGGAGTTGGTTAAGGTCATTTTAATCAGGTAAGGAAATAGGAAATAAAATGGTTATTTCATCTGAAATTGAGATCATCGAGAAGGATACTGAATCAACATCGGTGTCTGTGTTCATGAGAACTAATTAATTGCAACAAACAGTATACGGTAGAATGGCAAACGAAAAAGAAATGTTTTAATAAATGTATATAACTGTAATGATCCTTTAGTAATTGGTTACTGTGTCTTCAAATATTTTTAATGTCACCTATTGGGTAGATTACATGATTTTATTGATCGTCCAATTTATTATCTTCATGTAAGAGCAATGCACGTACAAAATAAGATATATATAAGTATACGTATATATATCTATATATTTATATAGTATATATATATATCTACTATATATATATTATATAGGCATTTACTTCATTAAAAACAATCTACAGGGTGATACATAAACAACACAGCATTTCAAAAACATGTTACTATTTCAGATTGCTAGGACATTGTCCGTACTGACGGGTTTGATTGCCCATATTCTGTACATGAACATACAGTAGGCATGTTCGTCAATTTTGTATGCATTACTGTACGACATATAATAAATGGTGTGCACTTGTAAAAGTGAAATGAATAAACATGTTCTGTAATAATGTTTTTCCTATGGTGTGTTATTTGTCTGTTAAGCCCACAACAGGTACAGACTGTTGGGAAATAAACTGCCCCGGGAGTGTCATGCAGTTTTTTTGCTTGGTCCACAACATCTCCCCAAGAGAGCCTCTTTGGTTTTCTCCAGGAGTTGTCCATGCTTTGGTTGGCACTATCTTCCCATCAGATTCTCAAGTGGTAAGTATTCAGTGCTGCCTTCCTTCAGTTTTTGGGATCCTTGGAACATTTTTCTGTCCATTAATAGCAAGACTATTATAACAAATGACTTGTTTTCAAGTTGCTGTAAAGTAAGATTATTAAATAAATTAGGACTATAAGTGCTGAGGCAGGGAAGTTTGCATGCCTACCATGTCATTGATAGTGTTCCTGAGGGAATGAGATCTCGTCATACACTGTCATTGGAAGATTTAAAAAAATGTCCTACATGCGACAACTATTATTTTGACTAAATAATCAGAGGTAACTGTACATAGCATGCATTGTTTTTCCTCACTAATTTGGTATTTAAATAGACACTGCAATATGACTTATTATTTATAAATTGTTTCAGATGATAAAAACACATACCAAACATGTACTGAATGTGCCTGTCTATTTATTTATTTATTTATAACGCTGAATGGGCTCACTGAATGTAAAGCTTTATTAAAGAGCTTATGCTTTTTAATACAGCTTTATATTCAGCGGGCCCATTTCGCTTTAAATACCAGTTAAATGGCTTTTCAACATTCCCGTTACTTGATGGCCTTGTGGGTGTTACTGGCTTATATTGTGTCACTCGAAAACTTTTCTAATTTTTTTTTTTATCAAAAATAAAAATTATCTGCCTTTGTCTGGTTTTGAGCTGAACAGGAGAATCCTGAGTGCCTGAACTGAACAGCCTTCCTCATTCCATTAAAATCACATGACAGTGTGACCTTTCAACTCCACATAGCTGGGGCTCGCTGGAATGCAATAACTCAATATTGGAGGAGTGGAGCCAAACCATTTAGAATTGCAATTTGAAAAACATAAAGGCAATTCAAATTACATTTGAAGATGCTAATTATTTAATAGAAACAGATTTAAACAGCACTGTGATACAATACATACATGCAGGTATATTGTTATTAATTTGTGCTTGCCGTCCTATAGACCTATCTTGCAACGTCCTCACAGGGCATTTCAGTGCTTTCTGAAGCCAGTTGCATTCAGGAGACAGTACTGCCACAGTTACCAACCCAACCAGGAAACAGGTGTGTGATTTCTTATAAACATCCCAGCCAAGAAACATCTGCACCCATTTGATCTCCTTCTAGAGGTTAGTGTTTTTCTTTATTTTTGGAAAACGGTACCTGTTCAGATTTTTGAATGATGTTCGTTGACTCAAATTGGAGACACATGATCAAAGGCAGAGTTTCCAGACTGAGTGATTGAAATCTTAATGGACATCGTGCAAATGACATGTCGAGAAGAAGGAAAATCATCTCGTTTGGCAAGAGATGGTACAGTAACTTGAGTCTTTGCATTCTTCAGATAACTCTGCAACAGAAATATTTAAATGTAACAGATTTTTTTTAAGAGACAGCCCAGTTAATGACAGATGACATATTCTAACCCATGGAACCATGATATAACCAATCAGCTGTCATTCTAAGTACCATATTATAGCAGTATAAGTTGGTTCTTATATTCCAGTAATAGGCATACTCCTATCCTCAGTTCATTAGCTTCTTTTATTTTCACAGATCATAAAATCTCTAACAGCACCCAAGACGGAAAGATTGCCATATTAGTTGGAAATGTAGATTTCTTCAGTTCAGCTCTACACTGGCATGTCTGTTGTGGAGCCCGAGAAAATTCTTCTTTTTGTTATGGACCAAATTGTCGTGGTAAGTGATTACTCTGTATTGTAAATGTACCATTTGTCTACAAACCAGTGTAGTTTGTTGCATGATATTTAATTAATGTCCTCACTCAAGGGCACTGGAACAAGGGTTGCTGGCAGTGCGACAGCCTCTGGCTTTGCATGGCTTCCATCATATACAGGGGTTACAGTTTTGTTCCATGGCTTTCACCACCCTGACATTAAAAAATGTTCCAGTGCCACTGTCCCCACTATTTTAGTTTTTGCACATGTTTTTCTGTGTTTGTGGCTATGCTTTTTTTCTCAGGTACTGGAGAAAGCCTATTCCCAGAGGGGGCAGATTGTAAGCATCCTCTATAAGAGTTTAAACAGAGCTACACTCTACTTTCTGTCAAGACGGCGACAGTCTTTGGCTGAACAGCAGACCCTTGCCCAGTCCTTGACAGTCCTGCAGGTCCAGTGGGACATAATCTTTGCAATCTACAACTCCAATATGAACTTTATTACCTGTCTCATGCACTGTCTCGTTCAAATTAAGGCTGAAAGGTAAGCAGTTACAAATAGCTTGGTCTTTTACGTACATTTGTTTAGTTCATACAGACTTGTCCACACTATTCAGCAACAAGTCTTGTTTCAGCATAGTGTATTTAAATTGATTTATATCAGTATTTACTTGAGAAAATTGATAACAATTCTCACTTTTCTTTTACCATAAATAATTATTATAAGGAACTCATGCCAATCAGTAAAATAAGTAAATTAGTAAAAGCTTAAATCCTGATTTTGTCAGGACTAAAACTGACTGGATTAAACTACCTCTCCTGTGTTACAGACAACCCCCCTGAGAAAGTGTTTAGTGTGAACATGGCAATTTCACAACACTACTGTGCCTCGCCTTTTCAGAACCTGATGATTATCCCAAACTCAGATATCATGTGGCGATTTAATCTAATCCGAATAGGGTATGTCAGTGTCACAGAAGGCTTTTGACTAGTATTTCCGGGGGCGGACGCATTGGAATGCAGTTTAAAAAATGAACTAATAAACATCTGAGTTCATTGTTAGGTTCATGAACTGTCTTGGTTCAGAATACTACATGTAATTGATTTCACAGATAATAAAACAATGGAAGAGAAGTGCCACTCAGAGTAGTTGAGTGTATGTGGGTAGTTTTCAGTGTAGGGCACGTTACTGAAAATAAGTAACTTATTACTAGTTACTCGTTTTTTCAGGAAAATAAAAAATGTCCTTATTACTTAACAAAAAAGTAGCGCTATATTACTCATTATATTACTTGTTATATTTCTTTCTTGTCTTGTCCTACGAAACCGTTGTTGACTTACTTACTATTTAATCGTATGTCTGGTACTTCATTTATTAAACAGGTGTCAAACAGGTTTTTTAAATGTTTATAGTATAACAAACAACTCTTAATAATTTACTGGATATAGCAGATAGTAAATTTTAATCATTGCAATTCATGCAACTTTGTGCAAATCATGAGTGAAAATTAAAAAAAAAAAAAAAAAAAAAAAAAAAAACTTAAGTTACATAAAGGCTTTTTGTAAGAGATAGCAAGCATTATAGTTGGGGGAAAAAGCAGAAATAATTTATATAAAACATTATGTTAGATAAATTACTTAATGTAATAGATGCGCATATATTGTGTATACTTCAATTGTACTGTGGTGTTTTTCATATACTTGCAATTTGAGTTCTTAAAATCGTACATTCAATCAAACTATTTTAAATGTTTTGATTGTAAATCTAAGTAGTCGAACGCGTTATATTACCTCGTTATTGACAAAAACAATATTACTACAGTAACACGTTACTCATGGTAACAAGTTACCCCAACTCTGTTAATTTTAGACTCTTCCAAGTGGGTTTCAGGCTGGTTCCATGTCCCTGAAATCAAAATCTATACAGTTTGTGTCTTTAGAACACACTCAGCCTTTACTCAGGATGGAAGGGGCATATGGATCATAATGCAATAACATGAATATAAGTGTTTGCTGTTTTGTGAAAAGTTTGTAAATAAGTTTCAGCTGTCCTGATGGTTTTGAATTGAAAGGACACAAGAAGCACCCCAAGGGAATTTGGTATCACTTTTTGCCAAAGAAGAATATTCAGACAAACCAGAAACATGAACTACCTAATGCATTAGATGGTAATTTGTCCTTTTAAAATGTTTTGGAGGTATCAGTAAATGATATGTGTCATTTTAGAAAAAATAAGTGGTTTGCTTTAACAGTCATACTAAATATTTTACTTTCTTTAGAACCTTACCCTTTATATATTGTGAATCAACAAAGCTGTTCTATCTTTGTAACCTCTTCCACAATTTTGTTTTTAGTTCAGTCAGCACTTCTGAAGTTAGTGGCAACTACATTAAGTACATTAATGTCCGAGAGAAGACGCTCTCTAGAAGATATCTACAAGATTGATCTGTTAGTAAAGCAGGGGAATTCAAAGGGTGGCGTGAATATTTCTGAAATTACCTGTTTGGGAAGAAACAGCAAGCAAAGCTTGGCAGCAGTTTATAGGTTTGTGCCATTTTTGTAGCATAAAAAAAAGTTGAATTACCAATTCATGCTTTCATGCATCTGCAAACTAACCTACCTCGCTTATGGAGAGACACACATGATTCAGAAACCTAAAGGTTGTGTTACATTTATGAAGATAAAATTTGAATCACATTTTGCACATGTTTACTGTTAACTGTAAAGTACACATTTCATTTCCTAACAAAGGTATTGATTGTACCTTAGTGAACTGCATCCATTTGTTGTGTGGACTTACTTTTAAAGTGTGTTTTTATGTACTTTTTATCTCAGCTTCTCGAAAGAAGAAATTAGCTAAAGTCATGGCAGTGCATAGCCAGCAAGGGAAACCCAGCAGCTCCCTTGCAACAGCAATGTGGACAGCAGACAAGAGGTTTGAATAGGACACCGAGTGCACTGTTGAGGTGAGGCCAGATCATTGTTATTTGTTTTTATTTTTAAATTGTATTTTATAATGTGAAATATTAACACATGCAACTAGTTACACGCAGTTCTACCAAGCTAGGGGATTTTGTTGTGTATTTTTTGTTGTTTTTAATACAAGCGCACATTTATTATGAATGACACCGTTTCAATCAAGCAAGTAATGAGGCCATTTCATCAACGCTGATTTATAAGAAGCTTGCAAGATTGTTTGTATTCAGAAAATCACTCTTTGATTGTTTTTTTTTGTTTTTTTTTGTAATGCAAGTTCATTTTCCCCCAGACGCAGGGGTTATTAGCATAGTGAAAACTCATTCACAGGTACATATGTAGGCTGTGACGTCATACCACAGAGTATGGGCAATTCGCCCTGGGGTCTGTTTCATTATTTTTTTTTAATTAATTTGGATTATTACAGCTGATTACACCTCAGTGAGCAAAGTAATTGATATTTGTTAATTTATCCCAAGGAACATTTTGTAGAACATGTTTTTTTCTGTTGAAGGTTAAAGACTCTTTTTTTATTGTTTTGTTTTTTTTCCTCTAAATGTGCCCACATCATTAGTTCCTCCAGTGGAAACGTTGCCATCTGGAAAAGGAAGCACAGAGATATTATTCAGGCACGAGTGCATGAAATTGGGGTTTCTGCAACTGCTGTCTCTGTGTGGTGACAAAAGGAGGCTGTAATTATAAAAGTCCCAATCTGTTGAAAACATTATTCATTTTGTGTTATTCCTTATCATATCGTGCAATGACAGCCTATCAAAGCCTGTGATAAATTGTCCCTCTTTGAAACACAAGTGGAATTTGCATCCTGTTGGTGTTGCACTCAGACAGAACATTTAAAAAGAAATTTAAAAAACATGGATTAAGGCACATTTATGCCAAATATCCTTATTTTCTACTTTACTTGATTTAAAGGCTCTTCTTATAGATTATTGATGTTCTCAAATGCTAAAAGTGTTACAAAGGGGTTATGGTTTTGATCATTTTCATTCTTATACTGCAACTTTCATCATATTTAAAGAATGACCAGTTCATCACTACAGCAGGTTGGACAGAGGTGTCAGGCTCATTATTTATTTGCCCTACTGTTCAGTACATTCATAGTACGATCTGGGTCTTCACAATATTAAGAAATAAACCCTTGAATAATAATAATATTAGTAATGAACACTTATAACATGAAGATAATGCACTTCTCCCATGCCAGTACAAGGTGAGACAAGACAGGTGGATGCTTTACCACCCACAGAAAGTGTCCCTGTAGTTCTTCTAGTGTAAACCTTGAAGCTTTTTTTATTCTGATACTGAATGTATTATTTGCATAATATTAGGAAGATAATTAACATAACTAATTATCAAATTAAGTTCATTAAGCATTCACCAACAGCACACCATGAAGTTGACATTATGTTGTATTGTCAACAAAGTACTGATTTCTTGGGAAGTAATTAAAATGTAAATTAGCATGATGTTAATTGCAGGGACGATGTTATTGAATTGCAGGGACGATGTTATTCAAAATGCTTATAGGCAACAATTTACTTTTTATTTTATATAGGACTTTATTAATGGTAAATATCATACATGAATGTTTTTAATAATGAGCAGGGTTGCTTGGTAGCTAACATAAGTGTTTGAGGCACAGTGTACGAGGTATAAAGTTACTCCTGGAATGTTGCTTTTATAGCAGTGCAATGATAGAATAGGGTTTATACAGTATTGGTATGTTTTGTAGCTAAAGATCAAATGTAATATTAAAGTTAATAATTTATGTTTCCATGTAAATTTTGTGCAGGGTCAGATTACAATATGTAAATACAGTATTTCACATCTATAGAATGTAATGTGAGGGGAGGTTTTTTGTTTGTTTTCTGTTTCTTAACAAGCAATAGCAGATTACATTGATTTATCACTTATGGTCTAGTGACTATAAATACTTGCAAGACTTAACTGTTTATTTAAATGGCGTGTTTGTAAATATTCTTCTAAGGTAGAGTTGTGTTTGAGAATGAACAGAGATTTTATGAATAACAATCCGTAATCCCTATGGTTTATGATTAGAGCTTTTTTGTTCTTCAAGGATTTGCCTGCAATCTTTATGCAATTTACAGTATCTTGCAAACAAATGATAAACTTCTGAATTTAAAATTACCCAGTTTGTTTTTTATCTTTTTTTTTATGGGAATGAAAGGGGTCAGGAAGTCTTGAAGTGTAGAAAGCATTTGTCAGAGAAAATTTTATTTTCACACACTGTAAATAGTGAACAAAATGCCGATAAAAGCAAGCTAAAAGGTTGCCACCATGGAGGTTAATGGAGAAGACCCAGCTTCTGCTAATTAACACAATTAGTGGAGTCTACTCTGGGCAGTAGAGTGCAGACACTCCAATTAAAGCTTCCTTTTGCTCATAAAGTATAGTTCCACCATTCTTTTCCCCTAGCCTTTGTTTCATGGCTATGAGGTGTTCTGTCTGTTTCTTGCTATTTCTCATTGTGTGTCTGTGCAGGTCTAATAAGGGCCAATTACTGATCACTGTCTTCATCACAACTACAGTACAGAGAGGTTGTGAATGTAATTACGTCTGTTTTCAAAAACAAACACAAGTTTACATTGACAGACTGGGTAGACATCAGCCCTGAATGTGATATATATTCCTGAATGTAATATACCTTCCTTGTACAGGTGTCATCTACCTCCAGTATTAAAGAATGCTATTTGTTTTGGACATACGCGAATCAAACATCACAAAATGAAAAATAGCATTTGTTCTTAGGTAATCCAAAGTATATCAGGGCTAGACATTATACAAGTTTACTAAGGTAAATGTACACATTTGTTTTGCAATTTTCCAATGCTTTTCCCTATAAGTTTATTGTAGTTTGCCATGGTTTTGAATATGCTTTATCATACACCTCCGGCTGTTCACTATCCTTTATTATGCTTTGCTTATGTTTTTATTATGGTACATCTTTGTATTTATTGATAGGGATTATCAATCTCTAAAGTGCTACCTGCTGCTGTATATTCAAATACTGGTAAAATTCATGTTTTGACTCCAGAGAGCACTGTAGGAAATGACCACCTCATACTTTTCTTTGCATTTCAAAGTAAGTTAAAAAAAAAAAAAAGCTTTTTTTTAAATAGTTCATATAACACTAACAACTGTCTACACAAATGTTAAATAGGAGGCACATTGTTAAGTGGCTTTCCCTGAAGTAGACAAAATGTGCTTTCTAGGTCAGCCCTTATAGCAGTTTCATGTGGATTGCAGACTAGTTTTGTGAGGACACCACTGTGATCATTGGCTTAATGATCCTTTAAGCAAACAAAATATAACCCCATTTCCAGTGTAGTTCAGGAGCTTCCTGCTGGGTAATGCCAATCAGTTTAATATATCAGCAGGGCATCAGCCCTGGCGAGCAGCCAAAAGCCATCTAGCACTGTGTAGATATTATAGTTTAACTTAATTATAGCACACTGAAAACAATTGCATTAGGATCCACAGTGATTTGCCCAGTAAATGCAATTTAAATTTAATGCAAACAAATGGATAGTTGGTTATTATATAAACAATAAAAACAATTATTAGAATAATCAAAAAGGAATTTGCACTTTCTTTTTGAGAAATGGGACATTTTGTGAAGATAATTTTCTTCTTTTTTAAAATTGTTTCTTCCTATCTATAACATTGGCTTGGTTTACATGCAAAAGTAAAAATAAGTCTCACCTTTTTGCCATGCTATTTTGGTAATACCTTTTTAGAAAGTTGTGAGAGGCTCCGAACGAGATCTTCAGTGCTGGAATGTACCCACCCTTTTTAGCTGTCTCATTGTTTAGCCACGCATTTCCTATAATGTGAGAAATGTGCCTGATATGTCCTTGCTATGTTATATGTTAGTCATTATATACAGAGAGATAATTTTAAATGTCATATAAACTAAGCCATTAAAACAAACAGGACCAGGCAGTAAAAATGTACTATAGCTGCAATTGTGTTTCAGTTGTACAGTCGCTACAATTAAACAACAGCAAATATTGTATACCGCTGCACAATATCTAGAGGTATTCATGATCTTTTTCTCATTAAATGCAAACTACTGTAAACCATTCTGTTTTATTTTTTAATTTCTCTTCAATGCTGAAAACAACAAAAAAACTAAAATCTAATCTAATCTAATCTTCCTATGTGGTTCCCAGGTGAATGTGCATGGTTACATTGGCAGCAATGAAACATCATATAACTACTGAGCTAACTGACAAACAAATAAATAAAATAAAATGAACACATTACTGATACCCAAAATGAAACGGAAAATGTATTATAAGTAACAGTAGGACCAACCTTAATTGCTGGGTATCTTTTTAATTAACAAGGAGAATTCTTCAGGGCCCTGACTGGCTTAAAAGCTTGAATTATGTTTTGGAGAAAGAAATTTTTTGTATTAAATATGTATTTTTTATTGTTACAATTAAAAAAATAATGTGAACTGTGTTTTCTACAGTATCTACTGCACCATATCTATGCATATGGTGTTGTTAGTAGATCGTTTCTTAGGTACTTTAATAGTCAGGAGGGAAAACCATTCTCTTTTGTGAGTTGTAATATGTAGTTTACATTTTTTTAGGCATTTCTGACATGTATGGATGTACACAGAAAGACTGACCAGGAAATGTTTGCAGTAATTTATAAAAATCACATTCAGGTAATTTGACATACTACTTTTTAATTGAGTAATCTTCGATCGGTCTGTAAAACAAGAAGTAATTAATACATATAAGTAGTAGTAGTGTGTGTGCGTGCGTGCGTGCGTGCGTGCGTGTGTGTGTGTGTGTATATATATATATATATACATATAGAGAGAGAGAGATTTAATTTGGTATCAATCTTTAATTTAATCTTATGGGGATATACCAGTATACATAATTCAAATGCACAGTTTTTGCCCTAATAAATCAATGGATCTCTCTGTTTGGGTTACTATCCATAAATGCTACAGTGCGAAAATAACAGGACTTCCAAACAGTGGGTGAAGATAGAGCAACAACTTATTGGGAAAGGGGATTATTTGGTCCAGAAAAAGGAGTCTTTCTCGCGTTGGGGTGGAGTCAGGATCCCGCACAGGGGGAACCCAGATAACAAAATAAGGTGGGAAGAGAGGTAACATTCCATTGTTTGAACTTAAATGATTCTCGTTTATATTATAAATGGCAATTCTCAATTTAATGACATTAATAATGTACTTGAATTGCACATGTCTACAGGTAACAGTGATTTTGCTTCTGACATGCTGCTTTTCTGTAGTACCAAGCAACCAGCAAAGGATTGTATTTCAAGTTTAATCCTACTGAAGAGAGTCAAGGGATGATCGAGGGCAGTGGATTAAAAGCAGGTAAATAATATTTTATTTTTCTTTATACCCCAACAGATTATTCAAATATGTTTTGCTTATAATGTTTTGTTTGCGAATAAAAGGTTTAAACAAAACACTACTGTACAAAAACTTGTATTCACCTTCACTGATCAGTACACAGAGTATCCACAATACAGCACAGCACAGATCAGTTCAACACATGTTACGCTGACCTCCACACCAACCTGTAACAAAGGATTTTTCCTTCCTTATAGCCCATGTGGCTGGAGCCTAATTAACCATCAATCATTCAATTAAGGCTCCAGCCATTCTCAGATCAACCCCCTCCCTGCCAACCCTATATATATTACATACACAAACACACTATTTACATGTAGGGCTTTTGCCCTGCCACACTGTACTTTATAATGGCAATGACACTGCCAGCATGTTGATGTAATCCAGTCCAGGAAACCTTTAGACTTTACATTATAGCCAATGTCCCTTTCATGCAGCTGCAGCCAACCCAGTTTACAACTAAGCAGAAACAGATTGACACATTTGTGGATTGATGTTCTCCATAAAACCTTCCAGTAGTAACTGTTTACATTCTAGAAGCAAGTGATGTGGATGTGCTGGGGATAGAAGTGGATGAAAACGGACTTGACTGCAGCCAGCTAACCTTTTTATCTTCCTTGAATGAAACTTTTCATTCTGATGACTTCTCTGAGCAATGTATGGAAACACAAGTCATTCTTCAGGAGATATCAGAGGCGGGAGAGGTAAGCAATGCTGTCTCTGTGGAAGATACTTCATATCACCATGACTATGAGTTCCTTTCATTCAACTGCCAAATCAAAGCATTTACACTGTGCTTATTGGCTGTCAGCAGTCACACACCAAACACATACCTGCAGTAAATGTTGTCATTTTTTGCCAAAGTAAAAATGAACAGCAAGATTATATTTTTAAGGCTGTTCTATGTTGGTTCTTTATTGTATCATCTGAAATACTAGCTGATGCTTTTTTTCTCTCGTAGAAACCAACATTTAACTTTAACAAAAAAGTGTCAGTAAAGAACTGTAGACATGCTTGTTTTTTTATCCAGACGAGCTGAAAGTCTACTGTAAATGTAAATGTTTCTATTTTTCCAGAACTTCATTTTTTTTTTTTTTACGCCAAACATAGGCCAAATGCAGGCCTGAAGCTTGATAATCTTTTATAAGTAATACAAATATATAATTTTATAACGTTTTAACAATGTCAGTTTTTATCTTGCATTATTATGGAGAGGTATTTTTAAAATTGTGAAACATCTTTACAATCTGCAACCTGTTATACCACTTGTATGATTGTGCAAATGTGGCATGAGCACTGTATTATTAATAACAATGGGGGGTGATGTCAGCTGTCTTGTATTCATGTAGAGTTTTTTGGTCCTGCTGTGTTGTCTGTCATATAAATAATTCCCTTCATGCTTATTAATGTAGGATCGCAGTTCAAGCTGTTTTGTACAATACTTGATATTTCTGAAAAGAAATACATATAAATATGACAACCTGCAAATATTAATATGTTCTTGCAGAATGTCTGATTACTGTGTGAAGTATATTAATCTTAGAACCAGAATACAGTTGCTAAGTTCCACATAGTATATTACCATATAGGGCGTCATGGTGGCGCGGTGGTTAGCGCTGCTGCCTCACAGCTCCAGTGTCCTGGGTCCTCAGGGTTCTGTCTATGTGGAGTTTGCATGTTTTCCCCGTGTTCACGTGGGTTTTCTCTACTCTGTTTTCCTCCCACAATCAAAAGACATGCTGGCTAGGTGGATTGGCCTCTCTAAATTGCCCCTTAGTTGTCCTGCGATGGACTGGTGTCCCATCCAGGGTGTTGTCCTACCTTACGCGCTGTGTCTGCCGGGTTAGGTTCTGCCTCACCGCGACCCGATTTAGCGGTTACAGATAATGGATGGATGGATGGATATTACCTTATATACAGTATATTTCTCAACCATTTAAGAGATCCACTAAACAAGTTGCTGTGTGAAATGAGGTGATCAAATACATAGATTTTGTTCCAGATTGTGATTCTAGTGAATTATGATTAATTGAAGAATTCCTTGACTTAACATTAATAGAGAGACCAGAGCAAAACCATGGTAACCCATCAGCCAATACCAAGTGTCTGGTTGACCAGACTGACATATAAATATAATGCATGTATATGGGTGCCCAATTTTAAAAAGCAAATGTGATTTTGCATATGTTTAAAAACAAGGTTATACAACAAAGTATCTATTGGAGATCCAAAGCCACTATTCAATTATCACTTTTCTATTGTGTGCATGTCATTGATTAATTCTTGTAATAAACACAGAGGTCTTTTTTTTTTTACTGTGGCCTCAAAGTGTTTACTGAAAGGGAAGGTTTATTTGATTTGTATTAATTGCAAACGCCTGCCTGTATGCTGGTACCCCATATGGTTTGGGTATTTCAGTCCTGTGGGGTTTAAGCTAGGTTGATGATAGATGAAGGCACAGGTGCAGGTTTGTTCTTTTGAAATGAATAAGAACAATACAGTTAGCCATGCATGGGGCATTCTTGTTGTGTGTGTGTGCATACCCCTTTGCCTCCTGTCTAGTTGACCCAGTCAGTTCATTTTTTAGAGCTTATTATTCATATTGTGTGCAGATTAATGTAAGCAAAAATGGAAAAGGCCTTACAATACACAGGTTATTGAAAGCTCTACTTGTAGTTCAGTAAAACATGTGGGTTAATTACATTGTCATTTAATAGCTGTTAAAACGTTGCAGGAAAATGGTGGATTTTGTTGATCCTTTTCCCGATTTTAGATAGGTGAATTGTCAAAAGACATTTTTTTTGTGATCAATAATTTTGTCCCATAAGAATGAGGGAGGTAAGAGCCTGTAATGCGAATCTTGTCAGTGTGCACTGTCCTGTGTAACAGAGGACTGTTAGACTGCAGCCACTGTGACCTTGGGGTTATCCAGAGCAGTTCCCCAGGGAGAAGGGTGCACTAAATTAAATAATTAAAGTACCATCAGTTACATTGACTTGTACAGGATTTTGGATAAGCAGCACAGTAACACATTTAAACAGATGATTTACTATCTGCATTTCTAAAGCTTTGAATTATAAAGTACATGTATGTAAAATGATTTTCTTCAGATGTGCAGCCAACATGTTAATGTTCCTTTTAGTTTATTTTAATAGATTTTCATTTACTTTTTAAATTATGAGCACTATATGTATAAATATGTTTGTTCTGTTTAGGTCAGCATGACGTTATCTATGGTAATTGTTAAAGGACATGTCATATCAGAAGGGGTTCTGCTATTTGGAAAAGCTGATTTCTACATCTGTGAAAACTTTACAATGTCTGAATCAAGAGAAGTTTATTATAAAAAAAAAAAAAAAACACCAACCTTCCAGGTAATATTACAGTTGTATTATTAAAAAAACAAACAAACAAACAAAAAACATATAAATGGCATATAAAATATGTTGTTTTCATCAACGATGCAAAAACACGATTTATTACAAAAAAAAATTATATATATATATATATATATATATATATATATATATATATATATATATATATATATATATATATATAGTTACATCACAGCAGATATTGGAATTGACTGCTGCACACACACTGTGTCAATGAGCATGTTACTGTTTAAAATGTATTTAATAATATATGTATTTAGTTTGTAGGAAAATAAAAGACAGTTTATATTATTTTCAATAGCTTTATACATTTAAAGTGGGGTGGGGATTGTTGCTTTGTGCCTCCTATGGGCTAACATCACCACTGTTTCAGAGCTTTTAACCTTTTTATTTCTGGAAAACTAAAATGAACTAGGGTTTCTTATTGGTCTGAAAACACGTGCAGATTGAAGTACAGTTTTTTAAAAAGGGAAGTAACGTTCAAGGGAAGTGTACAGTGCATTAATAAGACCTCATCTTGAATATTGTGTTCAGTTCTGGTCACCTTGCTACAAAAAGGATATTGCTGCTCTAGAAAGAGTGCAAAGAAGAGCGACCAGAATTATTCCGTGTTTAAAAGGCATGTCAAGGAATTTACAGTGTCGACCCAAGGAACTTTTTCGACCTGAAAAAAGAAACAAGGACCAGGGGTCACAAATGGAGATTAGACAAAGGGGCATTCAGAACAGAAAATAGGAGGCACTTTTTTACGCAGAGAATAGTGAGGGTCTGGAATCAACTCCCCAGTAATGCTGTTGAAGCAGACACCCTGGGATCCTTCAAGAAGCTGCTTGATGAGATTCTGGGATCAATAAGCTACTAACAACCAAACGAGCATGATGGGCCGAATGGCCTCCTCTCGTTTGTAAACTTTCTTATGTTCTTATGTTCTTTTTATGTTCTAAAATAAAGGCCCCTTCCTGTTTCAGAATTATCGATTCCTTCATTTGCAACATATTTAACAAGGAGAAACCTGGTGAGAATCCTACTTGCTCCAGGAAGTTCAAGAAGCGCATTACATGCATTTTCTCCTTCAGGTAAGGCTGTGTATCAATAGGAAATTGTATTTGTGGTGGAGAACTAGTTGAAACATTTCTTACTCATTTCCCATTATTCATGTTGTATTGCCATTCCGATGATCTACTGCATGCTTGTGAAATGTTTTGTAAATTAACACCTAGCTATTATCTTGTTACTTAATAGAAAAACAAAGTTGCATGCTTATGTATTGTCTTCTTTTTTTTTTTAACATTGTAAGACAGCACACTTGAAATATTTATGAGATGTGGAGCATCCAAGTTTCTGGTGTTTCAGAACAAAGATCAAATGAAAGCTTTTAAAAAGTGAAGTCAGAGAGCACTAAAATAGTTTCCATTGTCAATTTCTGTTGTCCATGCCTTGAATAGTGAGATTGATTTTCTCCTTTTACTTTTAGGTTTTGCTCTGCTGTACATTCATTAAAAGGGAAAGGGGTCACAGAAGCCATTATTAATGTATGGTAGGAGCCACTAGGTTATTCCTTAACACAAAAGAGACAATGAGTATGTCAATACATGATCAGCTTGCAGTGTACTGTAATGGTAAAGAATCGTGCATGTCCCCTGATAATTTAACAAAAAAATGTAATTGGTTTGGGCAGTTAATCATTTGGAGCTCTATAAATTGATATTTTTTTCTGATGTAACGTCTTATCAAAATAATGATCAGGTTGTTATATTGATACATGGCTTGTATAACACATGCTTTGCAACCAATTATGAAGAAGGCAAGCACCATTACAAGTGCTTCAATAGCAACAGGACTGTTTGGTAATTGGCTTCTGGGCACAGTTAGCACCATCCGTCTAGTATTTCGGTGTCCAACTCCAAATGTGTTCCTTTATTAATAATTAATCCTGCAGTTTATTATTTTTTAAACTGATGCACACTTTGCATCTGAGCTAAAATTTGCATCAATGTAATTTGAATATATTTAATAATATTGTAAAAAAAAAAAAAAAAAAATCTTTATAAAAAAATGTATGATTTATATGTGTTATGAGATGTACAGATGTGGTGGATTCCTCGTATTTGTTTAAAAAAAAAAAAACTAGAAAAAGCTCTCTTATGTTGAGTATGCAATAAGTGATATTAAATATTAGTATCTGTAATTGAGCATCCTTCCACAGAGCTGTTGATAGGATGCCTACTGTAGTGTACAGTAAAACCAGCTTACTAATTCATCTTTGCTTTTCAAAAGCACTGCTGGTGCTGGTAATGCAATTATATCAAACAATTGCAGTGTAGTCTTTTGAAATGTATAAAATATTAGAATCTAAAACCTGAATTTTGAGTTGAATTTAATATTCAGTTGTATAGTTTTGAATTGTCTGATATTGATAATCAGTTAGTAGATTTACATCAATTGATAAGTGTACTTATGAAAATAAAATATAATTCATATAAATGTTCAATAAATCAGCTTTTAATTATCCTTTATAAATTATATTAAAAACAAATTGGCACAGCAACAATAAACTTAGGGCTGCCTTTTGAAGCAACAAGAAGGGCACATTGTCTGAATATATTTGTACTAGTTATATACTGTTAAAAAGTATATTCCTTTTAGTAAAGTATATTCCTTTGTCTTTACCTTGCTTCAAAACAGGGTATTTTGTTACAAAAAAAAGACAAACAGAAACTTTGAATATAATCTTTTTAAAACAAGTACATTGCAGTAATTATCATTTTTAAATGTTCAGTTTTATTTCTTTAAATCATGTGATTTATAGAATTATTTGCCCCATCTTCATTGGCATTCCCATTTCCAAGTTTCATCTTCTGATATTTGTTTAAATGGCCTGTGATTTCCAGTTCTAAAATTAAAGGCAATGCATGTGCTGCTGTCAAAAGACTCAGTGAGGTCTGAGCACTATCATGTTACTGTTTTTACAATATGTGGTGTAATACCAGATAACAGTGAGCCTGGCTTTCCACGTAGTGCAATAGCCCTTGCCATTTACCAAGGGAATAGCAAATTGCAAACAGTGGGGAAAGACACCTCAACATGTCTGTGTTTAATGAATGCATTTTGTTAGCCTAGTATGGAGAAGAGCTGGGTTGGATTTTTTTTACCTCCACTCTTCTTCGGTTTCCTGTGCTGTGGAATTCGGGGTAAGGAGACCTGGGAAAGTCAGTTTCTTTGCAGAAGGGGCAAAGTGCTTCAGTTTGTTTAACTTATCTCTTTCTTCTTTGCACTTCTTGAAGCAGGGCTTGCACAGGCTATCTTCATTGACTAGATACAGACACTCTAAACGCTGGACGGTGTCAATGTCCTCTTCACCTCTAGCCTGAAGGAACGGGTTCCGTTTCACATTTACCTTCATGAGCTTGGGAAGATTAGCAATATTTTCAGGCAGGCCAGTCAGTCGGTTATCAAACAGGCCCAGTTCCTGTAGCTCCTTCAGAGCAGCAAGAGTTGATGGGAGGCACTCAAAACCATTCATTCCAAGGTTGAGATGGCGCAATTTCTTCAGCTGGCCTAACTGCAGTGGAAGAGAAGCTGCTGTAAGTTTGTTGTTGCAAAGGTTAAGGTAAAATAGGTTTTCAAGTTGCCCAATGGTCTCAGGAAGTGTTTCTATCTGGTTGCTGTGGAAATCCAGCCAACGTAGATTCTTAAAATTTTCAATGCAGTCTGGAATCTTTTGTAACATGTTTCTGCTGAGATCAAGCTCTTCTACATCTGCCAGTTTTAGAATACATTTGGGGAAGGTTGCAATGCCCATGTTGCTGAGGTCGAGTCGACGTTTGCCATCAGCTGTCATTCTTAATGAGTTCTTGGCTAATTTAAGGGTAATCTTTTTCCCTTTAGGTCCTGCTTTTTTCTTTCCTTTGCCCATTTTCCTGTAAAAAAAGAAGAGTTGCTTACAGTCCTACCACAATATGTAGGATGATTTGTGTAAAAAATATGTAAAATGCAATAAAAACACAAATAAATAAGTGTATGTCTGCCCTGCCTAAACAATGCTTGAATAAGTTTTACCATGCTTAGAAATATGACTGTTAAACTGCAGTAAACCTTTATCAGGTGCTTTGTGTTACTTTATTTAAGTCATTAAGCATTTGGCAGTATGTATGTATGTATATCTATCTATCTATCTATATAGAGAGAGAGATGCATGTCTGTAGGCAGTCTGAAAGAAAGCCTATACTCTTGGGAATAAAAAAGAGCCTACAGTCCTGCTCATTCACCCGATAACCCTTTAAGGATATGCTAACATACCTATTTCCCTAATTAAGTTTAATAAACAATACAATAGGTAGTGAAGTAATTAATGTATCTTGAAAGTGAGCAGAAACTAAGATGGGTTACAGCTGATTGATCTCTAGCTCCTTTCACGCTATAGACTTCAAAGCATGAAGTAAAATCAGGGCTGTGATAAATGATTGTTTGGGAAGAGATATGGGTTTCTGTACTACACACCTCCCCATTAAAATGGTTTCATTATAAGCCCTTCAGGCCCTTTGGCTACTCATTAATCATATTCAGGAGTATGAAAGGGAGCTCAAAAGAAACTAATGTAGTTTAGCTAATTTCTATTATCTGGAATACAAAACAATTTATAAATCCACCCGCATGGAGTTGTTCAATATGCATTTTGTTTTAAGATTTTATATATATATATATATATATATATATATATATAGATAGATATATATATATATATAAGCAATGTATCTTGTACAATAAGAAAAACCCCACACTCAACGTATTAACTTATTGACTACCACAATAATACATGGAAAAATGTATAAAAGTAAACGTCCATGCAAGTATAAAATTCTCGAAACCTTGTGGACTTTGCCAATACACCAAATTTGGAATGTCTGTACCATGTTTTAATTGGATCAGCAGCTCTCAAGACATACATCAAAATGTAAATGTGAAATACCTACATAAGGTATTTGCCCCTCCGCTATAGTTAGGGGTCTACCTAAATCGCGATTTCAAGGAAATCTGGAAATTGAGGGTCACTGTGAAATTCACCTCTTTTAGGTGCCCAGTGCATATCGCACAAGTACGGAGAAAAAAAAAAAAGAAACCTTGTTTAAATGAACTGCTGCACAACAGCTGTTTGAGAATACCCTTGCTGTAAAAACTATGTTAAAGTTAAACACGAAGAGCAAGTGAGCTGCTTAAATGTAACTGAATTAATTCACGTCCTTTTTTTTTTTTTAGCCCAGCTATGTCTGAAGACAACACTTGTCCTCCCTCCACGTTAATAAATATAGTTGTTGAACTGGATGTCATGAGCTCTATCACCCAAAACAGCGCAACGACGTATATACCAACAAGTTGCTGATGCCCTCTCAGAACTGACCAAATAAAACTGCAAATTAACGTATGATGGAAATGCCACCATTGACAATGATCAGTTTAAGACAACTACTGTACACAGTTATACACTGACACCTCTAGGGGAGATGCGTTTTCCATGACTGTTCAGTTATGATTATGTCTAGTTATGATCTACTATAGTTTCATTTTCTGATCTGTTTCTGTTGCCATGTTACAAGCTAAACACTCTGATTTTAATGCTGATTTAAGTTACTTGTTATCTCAGCAACTTCAAAATAATACAAGTTAAAACATTTAATATTTCAATTATGGATATAATGTCATTAGGCAGTGGTTTTAATTTGTTTTATAGTTTAGTCTTACCTGGATCAATTGTGTAACTTGAGAGGTTTACTTCTTTTGCGCAAATATAATTGAAAGTTTAAACTCTGCTAGATAAGAAAATACACTTTTCTTATTAAAACAAAAACATAAGGAAAGTAACTATAATAGTTTCAGTTTCTTACCAGAATTTGCTTCAGTGAACTTTATAGCTGAATTAATGAGAGTAAACCTCTCAGTATCCCAAATTAAAAGTCTGGAATGATCTCCTCGAGTCTGGCTGTCATTGTGCCGGATTCTTCCTTCTCTGACTCTGTGAATTATAAATAAGGCTTTCTACAGGGTTTGTAAATAAAAACCAGGAGAATACAGTAACATGGAATGATTTACTGCATGCTCTTGTCTTCATATATTTATCAGTAATTAAAATGAAGCATTAAAATACTAACTGTAGAATCGATTTCCCAGGCAAATTGTCAGTAACAAAAACAAGCCCGGCTTTACTTTTGCTCTCTTCCTTGTTTAACTTGGTTGCTAGGAAACAGAAATCTGTGGGCCCTGGAGAGCATTTGTATGTCAGTGGCATACTTGTAAAAACAAAAAAAAAAGTTTGGAGTAGCAAATTTATCTGATAGCCTTTTTTAAACAATATTGTAAACACATAAACCAGAGACCCTAAAAAAAGGTTTTAATTTTCATTGTGTGTTCCTCTGTAATTTATTTATGAATTTCTTTTTTTAAATACAATGACAATGACAGTGTGAATGATTGCTTGTTATTTCAATTGTCAACAAAATACCACTTACTGTGCCCTGATTCATGTAATATTATTTTAGTATTTTACTAGGCCATTTTACTGGGTTTTGCTATAAACATACCACAAACAAAAATCTGTTGAAAAGCATGACACAAAATTGAAACAGAATCAAACTTATTTTGATAAATGAATGGCTTTTCCAGAAAGGGAAAAAAAAACAGTTTCTAAAATGAATCCAGAATTGACCCATAGTTTAAATACAGCCACTTCTACCAAATATTATGAAAATCTAACACCTCACAGTGCTTGTGGTTCTCTAATTTAGTGTATTGCTGTTATTAAACAGGTCAAAAGCAGGAAGGGTCTTATTTAGTGATGAAATGAACATTAATGTTTAGATCAATTGAATAGGCCCATTAACTCACAAAGAATAGGCCCATTAACTCACAAAGACTGCAAAAAGAATGTATTTGAAATGCAAAACGTAATTAATATTTGGTGTGGGAGCCCAGACCCATAGATACATAACACACACACACACACACAAGGAAAGGCAAGGGAAGTCTATGGTTGGTTGTGACAGGGTGCAGCTTTGTGTGTTTTTGTGATGTTTACAGTGGATGTGAGTCTCTGTGTGGATCTGAGTGAATAAGTGAGGATCTGAATCTGAGTGAATGTGTGAGGAATGTATGAAAGGTGCTGCAGCTGATGAGGTGCGAATTACCCAATTAGCTGCAGCGCCTGTATAAAAGGGAGCAGTTGGGCGTGTTAGTTGGTGACTGTTTGTGAGAGTGAAAAGACCTGTATGAGAGAGAGAGAGAGAGAGAGAGAGAGAGAGAGAGAGAGAGAGAGAGAGAGAGAGAGAGAGAGATCTCTACTTCCTCTCTGCTCTCTGAGCTAGAGTGACTCTCTCTCTCTGCTAGAGTGGTTGAGTGAGAGAGAGTGAGTGGCTTATTGGTGTATATTTTGTGTTTATAACTTGTTAGTAGTGTTTTGTGTTTGTTCTTTTTATTTGGCCATCATGCCTTTTGTTTTATGTATTTTGTTTAATTAACGTCTTTTATTTTCCCTGCACTTCCTGACTCTGAGTCTCCTTACCCCGACCAGCCTGTCACATTGGTCTCTTAAAATTGTTACTTTGCTGTATGTGTTATTATGTACATGCTAGTGGAGTTGTTAGGAAGGAAAACACTTCTCTTTTGATACTGCTGTATAAACACTAAGCTAAGGACTGATACTTAATTAAGGGACAAACTCAACATGCTGAAACTTGCAGATGAATGAAATTCGAGTTCTGGTTTTAAATTTCACTGGGGATGGTGAAACTGTGTAAGGACAGGAACATTATCTTTAAGAATACTCAGTCTGGGCACATTACTCTGTGTGTTTAAATGTCTTGTTGGAGGGAGTTCTTTACCCTGGATTGAGGTTTTATCTTGCATTCATATAAATTAGTTAAAATCACTTCCTCTGGAGTTGGTGTTTTATAACCATTCTAAGGGAATTAATATGCTGCCTTCGTAAGATATCTGTGCTATACACCCCTTTTGCTCTTCAGAAGTGATCAAAATACCTACTTACAGTATACCACTAAATACAATAACATGTGATGAAAAAAGTCTGCAATATTGCAGTATTGCAAATTTTAGGGAAGTTGTATTAGGATCTGCCACTGTGAGCAAATATCATAAAAATATTCCCCTTACATGATGATAGTAATAAGACAAAGACAACCAGAAGTCCCTGCTAAGTTTTGAGTTCAAATCTGTTAACAGGAAATATTTGTTTTGAACAACTCTACCCCCCAAGTATCAATATAAATGAGTTAATGTGCAGTAAATGGTCTCATGAGAGATGATTTTTCATTCTAGTCTAAATGAATGTCAATGTGTGTCCCATATACATTATATTGAAAGTTACAGTAAGTCAAGGTGGTTCATTTACTGTTGTTGCCGTGGCTATGGGACATATCAAACTAACAACATGAATACTATAATCATTATGTCGGAACACATTTATCGAGAATAAAGTTAAAAATATTATTTTATATATAACATTCAGAGAACAAGTTACTCCATTTCTTACAACCAAATAGTGTTTTTTTTTTTTTTTTTTTATGTAAATCTGTTATAATGAGACACGTGCTGTTTACTAAACTAAATAGCTAAACATACAATAATGTAGCTTAATTCAACAATGAAAAACTAAGTTTATTTGAAATAAATAGACTGCTGTAAAAAAAAAAAAAGTACTTACTGATACCCAATTGAGTGGCGGTTATTAATTTTTTTGTAAACTATTTTTGTTATTGTAATTATTGTAATTTTTTTCTCAATATTTTATGCTATTGAATTCATTCATTTTATGTAAACCTGTCTACTGTTTACACTTTCAACTTCTCTAATGTCAAGCATTACTTATGTAACCACAGATTATATATGGCCTGTTCCCCTCATTTAGAGTGGCACATTTTTTCTACTGTACCCAACTACAGTAGTACTGACCTGCCTAAATGAAAGATATCAAAAATATTTGTTCTAATGGGTTTGGAAGTTGTTTCTTCAAGTTTTGATTTTCCTTTCAGAAAGAATGCAGGAGGAGAAAAGACAGCACTACATAAATGGCAGGTAAGTTAATAGTAAATCAAACAGCAGCACTTTTTTCAAAGGGCCGGTTTATCCTTGGGTTGTTTTTCTCTCTTGTTTTGGTGGCAGAAAGGGAACATGAGTAATGTTGAATACCTCATCTACCTAAACACCTTGGCTGGCAATGACCTAATGCAGTATCCTGCCTTCCCTGGATTATTGCTGATTATGATTCCGAGGTGAGCGATGAAAAACTTGTTTGACTTCTTAATATGATTTATGTCAGCTACTTCCAAAAGGAGCCTCCATTTGGATTTTATTTAATGTGACTGCAGTAATTGTAAGCCACCCACTCCAAGAAATATTTCAGAACACTGGAGATTTATTGATCTATGACTTTTATATAAAGAGTCTTAAATAAATGCTCTATTTAAAGAATCACATTGAAACTGCTCCCCTGTTTTGTATATTTGTTTTCTGATGAGATATGGCAGACTCTAATGAAAAAAAAAACATTTGATGTCGCTTTTTTCATAAAGTTTTCTCAATGCATATATTAGATTACTTGGTATAATAATAAGCACATGTATTGCCAATGGAAAATTCAATTAGGAAATTGGTTGCTGATTGCATCTAGGCAATCTCTTTTTCTATTTTTCCTACATTTATCCCACAACATGCTTCAGGGTTTCCAGAATGTGGTCATACATGTAACTTAACACTTTACAATAGGTACCAGGAATGTGATGTACCGTGATATAATAAGATCTAAAATAATCTAGATCCATAATTACAAAATATATAGTAAATCATTAATTTCTTATGTACACACCTAATTCATAAAATTGTGTATATAACCCAATTCATATGAAATGACAGTAATCGTAAGCCGAGCCCTGTCCTACATACCACCCGCGTCTGAATCCTTTCTATATCAGGTTTGGTTTTTGGTGTGAGTTTCCAATAAATAGCATTCCCTTTGTCACTGAAATCAGTAGCAACAGATCACATTTAATTGAAATCTTCACGTCTTTTGTAGACATTGGATCTTTCTTGTCCTACAACCTATCAAGATTTGTCAAAGCCCATGGGAGCACAAACTGAAGAATGACGAGCCAAATTTATTCAACGAGACAGAAGTGGAAAACGACGATGATGAGCATTTGAACTTGTCCATACAATACAAATCACTGGTCAATCAAAACGCTGCACGTTAGACGAGATCACATTGTAGTCTTTTATTGCTGCTGTGAAACTGATTGATCATTGTGCTTAGCATGGCCAGTGGTGCTGTGCATGGACTTCCACAGCAAATAGGAACAAACCAATTACAGATGGATAGTTTTCCTAACAAAAAAAAAAAAAAATCTCAATCACCTGGATTTTGCATATTGTACTTTATATTCTAAAAAGAACAACAGATACAAAGATTATTTTGAATGTATTGCAACAATTGTGTCTGAGGTAGGGTAAATACTGCTTTACATTAATTCACCTTCCTTCTGCTAGTTTATTGAATGGAATATTTTTAGTTTCTTAATAATTTCTTAAAAAGTAAAGAACAAAAACATATAATTTGGAAAAAATGCATATTTATTTTATTTGATAGAAATATGTATAGAGGCATTTGCTTAAGAAAAAGACCCTATTTTTAATTGCCTTAATTGACAGGCTCTTCCTCCCCTATCTATGTTGTGACGTATGCATAATAAAATCCACTTTGTTGTAATAATGATGTATTGTACTAATAAGGTTTGCAACTTGTCAAACGGATTTAACACAAAAACCCCTCTAGTGAGAGAAATACTAGTGGAAAAAAAAATACACAATATTTCCTGGATGGGGGGGGGGGGGGGGGGTCAACTCTGAAGGTATGAAAATGAATATAAAACTGAACATATAATTACAGTATCACGGCAGCACAAACAATATGAAAAAGCAATATGATTTTGCAGCTGGGGTTTTTCTGTGCGCAGTTGCAATGGCCTTATGCATTACCAATGAACTCTTGTATTATCTTTCTATATTCTAGGCGTTTCTGCAGTGCCACTACTGCACCCATTACACCTCTGCCCATAATGCACCCTTTTGCCACACTCTTAATTAATAACATGTATTAATACATTTTTGTGCATGATAAAAAGTCATACAATCCAAAAGGGACTTCCTGGTCATTTTGGTTTGGTAAACTGCATGCCGTACCATTCACTTCATCGTATGGTAGGGACAACAATGTAATGGTTGAACTGCGTCTAAAACAGAAACAGGTCTCATTCCAAAATCGCTGACCTGTATTAAAAGCGCAGGCACACATTTTTTTCTAAATGTTTTGTGGCGCTTGACAGGGAGACTTTTTTTATTAATATCTATTTAAAATATGAAGGAGCAGACTTACGTTAAACACTCAGCATTGTATTCTGATCACAGCGCAAATGCGAGTGCACGTGCAAACGGCGCTGCCCCTGATTCTGTGGCACAAAAATGGGGCAGAGATGTAAAAAAATCTCACTGCGCTAAAATGGTATTCTGAAGACATGTCCTTCAGCGTTATTTAGTGCCAGCCCCATTGCCACATGTCGGCATAAACAAGGCCAACCACCCCCCCACCCACGAACACTGTCCCGTAAGCCCCCCACCCCACACCACCCCGGTGTTATCATTAACAAATTCGCCAAAGTGATTCTGATGAACTAAATAAAATAAACAATTGAGCACTGTGTTAAGATCTGCTGAAACCAGGTTTATTTAGTGGTGCAATCAGGAACTTTAACAATTGAACACACTATAAAAAGCAAAGTAGTCCCAAGTAGCAACTGTGTGTGTTTGGACTGACACAGAAAGAGGAAATCAAAGAAAGAAAAAAAAGTAAAGAAGTAAAAGATAAGAAAAAAGAACCCAAGATGAAAAAATGACAAAACATAAGAAACTAACAATATTATTTGAATTCATAATAAACAAATATATTCATTAAAACAAATATATCCTATTTTGCAGATACAATGGAGTACTATATTTATTTTCACAAGGAACCTAGCATTTTATTTTCATAGCAATTATTACAAGTGAAAATATTTACGTACAGTATAGAGAGCAGCATTACAGGAGCGCCACTTCTGTGTGTGTGTGTGTGTATCCTTTTTTTCCCTGATTGTTGTTAGTGTTGTGTGTACATGTGTGTATCATGCACAACTTTAAACAAGTTAACTGCTGTGTAAACTTGACACAATGGATTTGCTTTGTTTCTGTGTTTGAAATAAGTCTCAACTATCAGCAAACCTGAAACAAGATATCAGTTTCATTGCCTGATAATGTATGAGCTTAACTAGTTTGAAACATTATAATGAATTACAAAATGGACCTTTAAACTGATTGGTCAATACAAGGGCTTAAATCTCTGATGAAGGACCTTTAATGTTACCTTTCAAACTATGTTTAATCACTGTTTCAAATCAATCAATCAATCGAAAATACGTAAATGCAGTGTTCGTGTATTTTATCTTTTGCCTGCTTGTGAAATTCTCCGTTCTTGTTGTGCACATGCCCTCTGAATGTTGTTTGTCAATGTAAAATATTCTGCTTCCTTGCTGTCCTATCTATTTATTTAAATTTAGTATGGCAAATAGAGGTAAAAAATAAAATAATAGAGAAAGTGTTTGCTGTCAGTGGCAATACAGTAACTACAATACTATAGCAACTAGTCTCAGTTTTGAATGACGAGTTGAAATCAAACAGCTGCACACAATCTGATTAGTTTCAGCAACTTTATTTAAGCATATCACGGTAACAACACAGGCATGTCGCAGCTCTTCTAAAGCCAGGGGAAGGAGGCTTTGACTTTATGAACACACACTGTGAACAAGTAACTGAACAAACAGTTGGGCTCCAGGAAATATTCCATGAGAATTAAAGCTGTGGTTATATTGAAACTCTAGTATATTACAAGCTCAGAGGGAACGTGATGTGGCACTTCATGTCCCGCTAGAAACTGAATCAGCTGCTGCTATTGGTAGACAGATCAAGTATTTTACACTTTACATGTAGTAATGTCAAAGCCATCAAATAATGTATCTTGTACAATTATTATAAATAATGTAGGATTGCCCTACATGCCTCCACCTCTTCTATTAACATAGCAATCACCTGTGTCGTGAAGCATGGTTTACGTATTCGCTCTGCAAGTGACCTACTACTTGTTGTTTTTCTTACTCTGTACTACTGCCGCTCGACATGATTGCCCCTTCTACATTCAGAACTGAGCCTTGAGGTGATGCAAGCACATTCTATCTCTTAAAGGGATTGTTGCCTGGCCCTGATTGATTGGCAGATTCCCCAACCTACTCGGCATTGATTGGCAGGGCGCTGTCACTGCGCCACTAAACGTGCTTGCGCTGGGTTTTTATTTTGATCAGAGTCACACTTTGGAGAAACCATATGGGGCAGACACATTTCACTTTCACTACTGTGTCTGTGATTGTACTCGTTTGATCAAAGTTGAGCTCTGAGTTTGAAGACAATTTTTTCTTGAAAATCTTTAAAGGAATCATGTGCGGATCTACTGTTATCTTAACCCTCCTATTAGGTTTCAGGTCTATTTGACCCGACTCTAGTTTCCAATTAGCTTAAATGCAATTTTTCTGTTCATTTTCTGTATAATATTGTATGAGTTTTCCTAAGTTGGGGTCATGAACTTATACACAGAAAACAGAACTTGGCATTTATCTATGTAGATTTGTGTTCAGAAAAAAAACAAACTTCTTTAATTTATTTTATTATTATTATATTTGTATTATTATTTCTGGCTGCACCTGTCTGGAAATATTTATAAACAAAAAAACAAACAATATATATCTACAAGGCAGAGCCTAATTTTCTCTGTCAGTATTGCAACAGCATCTGACTAGTAAAGACATTCAAAAATGAGGAGCTCATTTAAATGCATACAAATATATACTAACAGTATGGTGTTGCCAAATATTTAATTTGTGCTTTCTTTTATGAAACTCTCACATCAATATTTTGTGTATTCAGGTGATACAGGATTTAAAAAAATGCATTTGTGAGTTGGGCTTCGGCTTTGTGCACATACTGTATGTAGAAATTGTAACTGAGCCTTATTTGGTTACATTTCTAAATAAAGAAGCAAATTAATTCAACATACAACAATCAAATCATAATGGCTTACGATGATTAAAATGTTTTCCACCTTATACTCCAGTCTTGCAAGGTTCTTACTTTAAGAAAGTAAAGCATCACAGTCCATTTCTTACAATTGAAAGCTGCTGATCATGATAGTAATAGCTAGTAAATGTAGATCAAACTGTGGGTCATCATTTCATGGTTTATGGAGTATATTCACAGAAATGTCTTTCACTTTTGATCACATTTTTAAAGATTTTACTAGAAAACTTTTGAATAAAATGTGTATATGTTTTAAACAGATAATTTGAAATGATAGCAAAACCGGATGTTTGTTTTCAGTGTTTGATAAGATATAGTTGTAAAATAAACTAAAATGTTTAAAAACCATGAGTCTTACAGCTCCCTCTCATGAACTCAGCTTTTTGCAAATTCTTTGTAAACCTTTTCTTTTATTCTTTGTGAAAAAAAAATGATTTCAATATATATGCAAATAAATTTATTAGCATCAAAAGCATAGAAAAATCAGGTTTCCTCTTTTAAAAGTATTAGATTTGAACACTGCTATCCAATTGATTAAAATAAAATGTCATGCATATTTAATAGTCTGCATAAAACAATAAAGATATTAGGTGCACCACAATGCATTAGGCTGCAGAAAAATCACATTCCTCTTTGCTGTAATATCTTTAACTTGATTTGTAGCACTAACAGCATTTACTGTGTATATATTATTTTTATTTAATATAGGTAATCTTTTTACTGCAAAGTTTAGTGTTTCTCAGGAGATTGCTTTCAGGACTTATAAAACCTGCAAAAAATGAAAAGCTTCAGTCACCCCCAGGCAAAAATATCAATCTGCGATTAAGCAAATAATATATTTAATAGGCTGCAAGGGACACTTTCTTCTAATTTATTTAGATTTTTCTTTTTATATGGTCCATTGTTCACTTAAGCGAGTTATGACTTAACATATGATTTTTCATATACAAAATATATCAGAAATGACACTGTAGCAGCTACTTGATAAAAAGGTTGCCTGCGTTGCATAAGCTGACATTCAGTGATAAGATATTAGTTTATCACGTATTTTTTATCCATCCATGGAAAGCTAGAACATTTGCTAAAACAGATCTTGGCCTGACCCAACATACAAATACAAATACAAATACTGTACCTCTTCGATTTACATTTACATTTCAACGTTCGTTTTAATCTATCTGGATTGAATCTAAATGCACTTGGTCTCTTTGCTCTGCTGCTGTGAAAAGAGCACTAAAACTTATCAAGCAGAAATAGAAAAGGATGAGCAAAAACATTTTTGCACGACCATTTCTGTAGGTGAAGGGCTGCTGGGGAACACATTGACTTGACAGTGTATAGTAGCTTGGTACTAATCTGTAATTTCCAGTTTTGTCAGTATTTCAGGGTGGAAGTTTTGATGTTGCAGACAGGATGTTTCACAGTGTGAAAAATGAATGAGATTGCCAATGGGATTCTTTTACCTGCCAGATTTTCTTATCAATTCTAATAAGTTTTAATTTGGTGAGTTGCCTGTCCTGTTTTACAAATTAATCTTGCTAATATCAGAAACATAGAGCTCTGAATTACAAGTAGAATTAGTCTGTGGCTTGCTGGTCATTGTACCTGAATTATATCTAAAGGTTTATTTTCCAATGTTATTTTAGGTTGCATGCAAGATGGAACGACATTGGGTGATGTGGTGCTACCAAAATGGGCAAAAGACGATCCACATGAATTTCTCAGATTGCAACAGGAGGTCAGTACCTGGAGATATATATATATATATATATATATATATATATATATATATATATATATATATATATATATATTTCTTTCTGCATTGGTAAAACTACAGTACCAAGATTCCAAAAAAGTCTTGTCTAATTTTCTCTAAATACCATATACAAGTTTGTGGGGTTTATTTAATTTGTATTTAATTACAATACCACTGTTCTTTTAAATCATAAAAATAGACAGGAATGCATGACAGGGACTCATGTGCACTTTCAGTTCTTTAATTTTCTGACCTTTGTACACAAATTACTACAAATGTACATTTAAATTACTTGGAGGTGTTTAAACTTGCCATTGTTTTTATAAATTGAATTGACCTGTGTGTCTCAATGTCCAGTTGCATTCATGCTTTTCCAAAAGTACAGTTTGATAGCAGATTTTTTTCCTTCCTGATCTGCATTTCAGATCCAGTTCACTTGAAACCTGATCGCTTATAGGTAGGCACATGGAAACAAGGTTTTGTCAACAAGATAATCTTGTTTCCATGGTCTCGGTACAGAGAATTATTAATCACAGACTGCTATAAGGCAAACTTTATAGTCCCAGCTCAATCTACAAAGGATTTGAATCTTTGTTGGATGCTACAGAGCCTGAGTTTGTGACAACCTGGATTATGACATCACTGGCGTCAAGCTAATTTGCAGTTACAGTAAAGGAGGGATTTAGCACGGTAACTGTCAGAAACCTTGTATGTCCCACTGTTGATCCAAGTGAGTGTCTTTAAATTGATCAGCCTGTCAGAAATATCTACATATAAAGCATAATAGAGGGATCGTAGAATTCAAGTGGAGATTGGTACAGAATATGTCACTTTGTAAAAAATATATTAAAACAGGTAAGAAAATGTCACAGTATGAATGAACCCTTTACCCATAATCAAATCATGCATTTCATATATCTACAGGTACTACAGCTATCTACAGCTTTTTAAATAAATTTGAAAATGTGTGTTTGCAGTAGAGTAACCATTTCAAAGTATTTTTAAGATAAATGTGATAGTCATGGAATTGTAGATGTATATTCACTGTGCATCTTGTTTTCCATGAATACAAAGTAGTTGATGTTTTGCTTCAGAAATAATTCACCTCAAAATTGAACAATAAATAGAGCTGTAAAATAATTAATCTTTTGATTTCCATCATCAGCCTTGAATTATTTAACTGTTATTGAATTATCTTCTTTTGGACTGATTTAGAAGCTTGCACCATTCGTTGGGGAAAATAATTTAATCCTCACTTACCAGAAAAGCTTCCTTCAGTGTAACTGGGCAGCTGTAATATTCAGCACACAGTTTGTGTGGAGAAAGAGGTCCTGGTATTGACCCAACCCTATGTTTTCCTCAGTCTTCTCAACCTCACTTCACCAGGGCTTTTTCACATGCCAGACAACCTAAGGTTTGCCAAGGTTTGATTCCACAAAGGAATTCAGGGTCTCAGACTTGGAATCAAATTGCAAATGGAACTGACAGTGACATCACAATGAAATATTGCTTATAAAGAATAAAACCATAGAACAATGTTTAAAACAACTAATTGAGTTATCATTCCTGTGTAGTAAAAAAGTGGAGGGACAATACAACCTACATTTACCCATACGTTTCTTGTTGTGTTTACAATTGTGATGAAATGTTGTGTGGGCATTCTTTAGCACATGTTAATTATTATGTCACACCATTCTAGCTGTATAGGTACAATCAAATCAAGTGATGATGTCACAGTCACCTGAGATGTTGAAGAAAACACTGATCATTTAAAGCAGTTAGTACTTGTGCATTAAGGTTTATAGGCAATGATATTGTAAAAAATGAAAAGCAAAGTTCTTCATCTTCAGTGGTTTGATGCCAGTCCTCTTTAGAAAAAAATTGATACAAGACAAGGTGTTATTTTTGTTTGTTTCTTGCAAATTACTAAATTAGCAGTGGATACAACATGCTACTTGGTAGTCCTAATTGTTTTCTGTCTTGGAGCTAGGTCTTTTTGCAACATGGCCTTTTTGTTTCCAAATGTGTTCCTGGATTTTTTCCATGTTGAAGTCAAGCTCAAGTGTCTGCATATCCCTTACAATGAAGCATATTCTGATTACAATCTTGTCCAGCTGAAGTTCAGTTGTTTCCTTTTGTGAGTGGTGCTGTGTTGTGGATCCCTGGGTTTGCAAAAAATAAAAGTGTCAGTTTTCAAGTTAATAGGTTATGGTTAACTGAAAAGGAGCTGTTGATTCTTTTCAGGCACATTTACTGTATGCTTGGGTAATGACAGTGTAATTGTATACTGTAAGTGCTGTTTGAATTAGCATTACCTGGAATAAATCTATGCTGATGCTGAGGATGTTTGATGTCAGATCTGTTCATGCCCTGTGCTCAGCTGAATGCAGCAGGGATAATGCCTATAGTTAAAACCAAAATAAATGTTAATAAATCTCAAGTCCTTATTTATTTTATGTATCCACTGTGTTTTTTCTTATGGTTACACTATGCATGTAACATAGTTTACCCTGGTTTACCATGTTAATTAATATGCTTTACCATACCTTGCTATTCTTTACAATGCTCACTAATGCTACACCATGCTTTTACTATACTATCCTCTTTATATATATATATATATATATATATATATATATATATATATATATATATATATATATATATATATATATATATATATATATATATATTTATAAGGATATATATATATACCAATAATTGTCATGTAGAAAAATCAGGTTTCACAACAGCAGCCTGGTTAGGACAGCAAAATAGTCCTTGGTAAGAAATTATATGCGTCATTTCTTGTTCAGTCTTGCAGACTGGAGACAGTGTCTGTGTGCATCATGCCCTACCCAGAGCTCTATTTTTACAGCAGGGACAAGCACTGTGGTATGCGTCTGGGAAATATCCAAACACATGAAATTAAAGCAGGTTAGTTTTAAATATCCCTTTTTAATGGTTGTACTGTATGTGTTTTTTTCTTAAAACTACTATTACAAAGTTAAGAAAACAAATATTTGGCTTCATGCATTCATTAGTGTTGAAGGGGCAAGCCAAAATGTTGTCTACTTAAGTTTCTTATCAATTTTTCAATAGTTTTTTTGTTGAGTGTTTTGAAGTAATGGGTCAATATTTTTTTTCTGCAGTAAATGTGTGCAGGATAATCCTGATAATTCTACCAATATGATTATGAATATACATAATAGAGATGACTATTTCCCCAGCAATACAGCTGCCATATGTTGCTTAAACGTACACTTTTACTGATTGTTTCTAGACTTTATATGGCCATACAGATGATGTGACCTGCCTAGCCACTGTTTTGACCTACAGTGTGGTAATCAGTGGATCACTTGACAGAAGATGCATTATTTGGAATTACAATCGACTGAACTACATCAGTCATCCTCCGGAACATAATGCAGGGCTCTCAGCAGTGGCTATCAATGATTTAACTGTAGGCTTTTCTGCCATTATCATGACACTTCCATAGACATATCATGACTCTTTAATGAGTACATAAGTCCAAGGAAAGTAGAGAGTGAGTGATTGATTTGTGCATAGGAAACATTAACAGTGTACTTAATAGTAATAATTTCAACTGTGAAAGGGAAAGAAATAACCAGGTGTTCACCCAGGTATATAAGATATCAGGAAATGGATGTAGTGCTTTTAATTTCACTTTATTTTATTTCACAGGCAGCTTTTTGTTTCTTTCAACTTGTATTTAATCCGTACAGCCTTTTTACAGGGGGGACACTGCTTCATGTGCAGGGCCTTTCCTTTACCTTTGGACTATCAAAGGTCAGCTGTTTCTTCTAGCAACACCTCTTGTGGACCTGAAGGGGGCATTCTATGCTGCTGTTTTACACAAAAGTTTGAAAGGGACTCCAAAAATGTAATTGTCACAGGGTGTGCTGATGGTATTGTGCGAGTAAGTACTGCTTGACAAATCTCAGTGAATATTAATATCAATATATTATTTTATAGCAGGCAGTCTCCTGAATTATTTTGTTTCATGACCTAAACAAGCCATACAGGGTGTTAACTTTGGTCGGTTTTTGCTTTAAACTGTCTAGTTTGCACATTCATTTTTATAATTTCAAAAATGTTTAAATGTCCCATTATTGATCACAATGAGGGGAATTAAGGAAGACGCGCTTTCATGACGTCGTTCAGGTACATCAGTGTCACAGCAATAGCGATTTTAAAAATAAATGTGTGCGTGCTCACTGACACAAATGAAATAAGCCAGTTATTTTCAGGTGACATTGTATTTTACCTCAGCATGTACCAGGAACTGTCTCCTTTGTCGCTACAGGGACAAGATAGCTAAATAAAACAATATCATTTTCTATAATGGTTCCCCAATAGAAGTGGTAGAGGAATTAATTTTGGAGCCGGACGTATAATTTATTTTTTCTTCACACATTGATAAATGATTTGCCAAGTTTCACTTCCAATTAGTATTACCCTTCAGGAATAAAAAATGTGCAGTATGTGCCACAGTAATGCTTACTTTAATAAGGGAGCATTAGGGGTTTTTAAAAAAAAAAAAAAAAAATGTAATGTAATACCTAATTGGTAATTCCCAAATAAAGGAACATGCTCACATATTGATAAGATTAACAGTCAATCAAATATCAGTAAAAAAAAAAAAAAAATCAGTAATCTACTGATGTTACCAATAAATATAAGTTTTGCCAATATAGATATTCTGTTAAATAAGCCTTTGATTGGGCTCATGAGTGGCGCATCCAGTAAAGGCGCTCTGCTTGGAGTGCAGGATGCACCCTGTAGTCTGGAGATCGCAGGTTCAAATCCAGTTAAAATCCAGTTAAAATCACTTCTGACCATGACCAGAGGGTTGTTCCTAGGGGGCAGCACCCAATTGGCCAAGTGCTGCCTGGGTAAGGAGGGCTTTGGTCAGTAGGGGAGTCTATGGTTCAATGTGCACCAGTGACCCCTGTGGCCAATAAGGTGCCTGCAGTTCTGCAGTGGAGCCATCAGATCTGTGTTGTCCTTCAGCACTACAGGTCTGGTGGCCTCGCTGTGGATCCACAGTGCAAAAAATGACAGATTGGCAGGAGCATGTGTTCCAGCCTCTGTTTCCTGAGTTGGCAGGAGGGTTGCAATGGTCAACCAGGATCAAATAATAATAATTGAGCATTTCAAATTGTGGAGAAAACAGGGTAAATAAATAAATAAGCCTTTGTGTCCCTTCAAGTAGTGTCTGTTTTTATTATTTTTTTACTGCTTAAAAGTAGTTTTCCAGGTAGAATAAATGTATTTTGAAATATGAATATCATATATTCAGTATGTAACACAAATCTAGGTTATTCACTTGAAAAGGTTTCTAAATTAGGCAACAAATGGGTCCCAAGTCTCTCTTAAATCAGTGGGCACTAGATGTGATTTATGATTATATGTGTGCGCTGAATTGTGGGTGTTTTTGTTCCCCTTATAGTTATGGAAGACAGAATATGTGCAAACACAATTACCAGCACATCAAGTAGAACCAATGTCTCCAGGGCACACAGTGGCTACAACTCTAAAGGAAAGCGGTAACATTAATATATTTCATGTTAACTGTGGCAAGGGGCCAAACATACAAGGAAAAAATACTACTTTTATTTTTTTTTTTGTAATCGTTAAAGGTAATGTTTCAGCATTTATTGCTATATACAATGACAATAAGCCTTCAGAGTATCACTTATTAGTCATTTAAAAGAACTGAGAGTGATTGAAGTTTCAAGCTGGAAGAAACTGTCTACAAGCCAGTGGATGTTGATAGGTAAATGACATTGTACCAAACTCTGTGCAAACTTTTGGCATGTTTAAATTAGAAAGACTTTGATAATGTAAACTACTACAGATCTGATATTGACTGGGGTTTAATTTTCACAGACCTTATTTAAATGTATTGTACAGTCTTGTATGTGATAATGGTAATTACGTTATTTTCAATAAATCACCACTGGGAGAAAACACAAGCGAGACTTAAATGGAGTTGAAGAGTGGTGTGGTTAAAATCTGACCCGTTTTAAATCATTAAATCATTAAATTATACTATGATTCATTTTTCTACAAATATTTGATGCTATTAGTATATTTATCTTAAAACGCTCAGTTATAAAGCTGTACAGGGATTTGGATAAAAGTTTCTAATGTACCATACAGCCTAGTTACAAGGGATTGTGTGGCAGATTATTAAGCATACAGCCAGTAAACACTGATGAGCAATTCTGCTGAACTAGGCATGCAATCTAGAAAGCAATAATACCCAAATCCAATTTAGCACACATTGGTTACAGCATAGCGTCAGCGCATATAAGTATCACAGGGTACAAATTAAATTGGGACACCCTCCTCTTGTAACATCACAGGTTTATATTAGATGTATTTTTCTCAATTTAACAGCGTGCTGACCGTAAATAAAAACAGCTTCTAATACTTCTTTTTTTTTTTTTCCAAACACATCAGGTAAAAAGTGGGAAAAAGACCTTGTCCTTTTTTGAGAGCTGAACAGAAGCCAAGAAAATTCCCGAAAACGATATAAAAATAACCCTGCAGTTACAGCAATGGCAATATCCAGGTAAATTATTATTATTATTACTATTATTATTATTATTATTATTATTATTATTATTATTATTATTATTATTATTATTAAACAATTTTTAAAGTGGGAGGTGCTGAAAGCCATTGAACTAAACTGTAACCCCTTTATATGTTGAAAGCCATGCAAAGCCAGAGGGTGCCTCCACATCTTCAGCATCCCTAGTTCCAACTACCCTGAATATAATATTAAAATACCTTATGGTTTTATGCAGTATTTGCTTTCAGATATTGTATCTTTTAATGGGCTCACAAAAATCCCAAATTGCTACCCTTTAAATATTTGAGGTGAACCATCATTCATTTTGACATTTAAATTACAAATTCTTAATAATAAAAATATTGATCCCAGAATCTCATCAAGCAGCTTCTCAAAGGATCCCAAAGTGTCAGCTTCAACAACATTACTGAGGAGTTGGTTCTAAACTCGCACAATTTATCTAATCTCCATTTGTGACCGCTGGTCCTTGTTTCTTTTTTCAGGACGAAAAGGTCCCTTGGGTCGACACTGTCAATACCGTTTAGAATTTTGAATGCTTGAATCAGATCGCAGCGTAGTCTTCTTTGTTCAAGACTGAACAGATTCAGTTATGTTAGCCTGGCTGCATATGACATGCCTTTTAAACCAGGAATAATTCTGGTCGCTCTTCTTTGTACTCTTTCTAGAGCAGCAATATCCTTTTATAGCGAGGTGACCAGAACTGAACACAATATTCTAGATGAGGTCTTACTAATGCATTGTAAAGTTTTAACATTACTTCCCTTGATTTAAATTAAACACTTGTCACTATATATTTGAGCATTTTGTTGGCCTTTTTTTATGGCTTTCCCACATTGTCTATGTTAAACATTACACATATCACACACCTGTCTGGGAAAGTCTTTCCATACTGGCATGACAGCAAAGAAAACAGGTTCTAAAACAGCCTGTTCACATATAAAATAAAAAGATCACTGCAAGCTATTGATGCTTGCAATGATCCTATGGTCTAGATCTATTGCTGAAGATATATTTAATGCATGAATGTATGAAGTTATAAATAGTTGATGAATCCTTATTTGTACACTAATATTTATTAAGTAATAATATATGTTACGCACTGTTTTTCTTTTTAAAAGTCAGAATACATTACTGGTTGGGGATGATTGGGGCCGGGTGTTTAGCTGGTGAACTGAAGGGTAGGATAAGAAGGCAGAGCATCAGTTTTAAAGGCAAAACACAGCTTCTGTGCTAAAGCCAGGAGTTTAATCATTTAAAAACTGCTGTCAACCAAGATGTCTCGGAAAACTGAGCAATAAATAATAGATGACGCATACCTTCTTGGACAAGTTCTGGAAATCTTGCAAGCTGGAAAGCTGCAAAAGAAGAGTGTTTTTTTAAGAATATTAAGATACGGCGTCTTCAGTCTGCCTTCTTCTGCAGACTTGTTATAAACTCTTAGCTACTGCCTTGAGAACCTGACACAATATTTAATTTAAAGACATCCATCTGGTTTAATTTCAGTGCTGTTCAGTGGAATTTATTTCTTGTATATTTTTATTCTGTTTTAGGAGGATCTGATACTGAACTACTATAGTGCTTGAGTCTGTGACACTCTCTAATAAATAGATCGTATTTTTTATGTGCTGTTTTGTTACTGTTCTTCTTGCTATTGTAAAAAACAGTTGTCATGATTAAATATGACTGCAAGCCAGAACCAGCTTGCTTCAGATTTATTTTTTATAGATTCAAACACAAAGCAGCTGAGAAAGAAAATGCTCAAAAATACCACACTAAAGAATCTCGAGGTATCTGCTCTTAAAACCAGTTTACATGTTGACACACAATTACTGTAACCTGTTCTTTTTATTTTAGATATTTATATTGGTCCACTTTAGAATGGGTTAAGACTCGCTAAGTGAGTAATCAGAAAACCTGCCAGAAATTGAACATTTCTTTTGAAAAACATTATACACTTTACTTTCTGTTTTTCTACCTTTATATGGAAACACTTTCCTCTACCTTTGCAAAATGCAATGACTGGCTAAGTTATTTTCCCCAACTAATAACACAGCATAACTATTTCTAGATGTAATAATTTGCATCAGGATATTGTAATGCATTATCAGGAGAGCTGTCTGAAGTGTCCAGAGAACACAATAGCATGTCTGACAAAACCAGACACATTAGAAATGAAATACAAAAAAAGTTTTCATATTTTGACATATTTGAGAGGTGTTGTTTAAGATTTTTTTACACTAGCCCAAAGGTGATAAATGGTATGTTTTATTAGTTTCACTATTATTAAAGGGAATGCAAGCGCATTTTCAAATCTTCAGATGATGCCCTCTATCTAGATTTCATTTCTAGTTCAGTAGGTACAGAGCAGATTTGAGCTTTTCTGTGGTTGTAATAATAAAGCTTAATACATAGCTTTATTTTTTAAGGAATTAGTACACTTACTGTACAGTTTAATAATCTATGTGTGTGTTAAAACTGAATGTCCAGTTATATATCAGTAATAATCAAAGATATAATCATTTGGTATGGGCTTGAAATCAACAATTTACAATGAAAGAACATTGGAGCTTTTGCACTAGCAACAAACTTGTATGTATATTCTCTATGTGCCAGTTAATGATTTGCAAGTGTGTCTATATATATATATAATATATATATATATATATATATATATATTATATATATATATATATATATATAATATACTATGTATATTGATTGCATTAATGAAAGTTTCAATGTTTTTTTTTTTTTTTTTTTTTTTTTTTTTTTTTTAAGATGTCCCATTGCCTATTTTTTATTAGCTTGCATTTTAACTGTGTGTGGAAATAAAAACTGACTTTGTGTATTTTGCCAAATGACAATAATGTAATGGTAAACTTTTACAGAGTTAAAAGCATATCAATACATTCAGTTTCTGTACTAACTTGAAGGGAGAGATAGGGGGAGGGGGGCACGAATTAAGTCTCAGTAAACAGGAAGCCCTAGTGCCTATAGCTTCTCTCCTTGTGGTTTTAGTTTACTACAAAAAGATGCGATTCTGTTTTTTTGGGGGGTTTTTTGTGTTGACAATATTTAGGCCAAGATACTTTTAAACAAAACAAACAGCAAACCACTGCAACAATAAGCTCTAGCTTTTTACCACTTCTCAAGTTCAGCCAACCATTTGCAGAGGTTTGATGAAAGTTTAAGGAAGTGTATATTAGGCTTGTAATTTTTGTATCACTTTCATTCACAATAGCTACTTTGAACATCAAACCTCCATTCAGAGTTGATTGAAATTATTTCTGTGTATTTTAGCTGGGCAGCTGGACAGCTTTTGTCATAGTGCTGTTCTCTCAACAGGTGGCAGCATGCAGCTCTGGCTATACTGGTGTATTAAAGGAAATCACAGCCTGTGTAAGAAAGCTGTAAGTACACAGTCACGCATGTACTGGTTTAGAGGATAATGGCTGTAAGCTATTTTTGAGTTTGTAATATAATGTCCAAGAAAATAGTTGGGGGTATTGTTAAATTCAATTGTTTTGATGTTATTGGATGCAATAGTGTTATTACATGAAAAAAAGTAATCATCTATTTGTTTAATTACCGTCTTTTTATTATGTTGAACACATTCAGTTTTTGGTGGGAATTTTAAGGCCATGAAAGCTGTGGCTGAGTGACCTCTGAGGGACAGTTGAATGGCGTCAAGGTTTAGTCACTCAGCCATGAAATGAAGGCAGTGTCTGTCCTGTTGTCATAATCACCCAGCAGCAACAGCAGGGGGCTTTGTCTCCATGGCGATCTCTGCATGTGAATACAATTATTAAACAGAATGTATCCATTCGACAGACATTTCTACAAACGTGTCTAAAGATGGTGGTTTGAAATAATAATATACTAATTTGGCTAAAATGTGATTTAGGGAACAGATCTTTACACGTTTTCATATTTGTAGTTTATAGGGTTATATAGTTATTATAGTTATTGTCTCATTCCGCATCATAAAAATAAATAAATAAATAAATAAAATTCCCCCCAAAACTTTGTCATAACAATTAAAATGATTTGCACAGAAATCTTCATTTCAGTATTTATACTAGATGGGCCAAATTAAAAAGTTTTTGGTTAAATCCTCAGTAACTGTTCACTGTAAGTATGGTTGAACTGATGCTGTGATGCTGATATTTACCACAGTAAAACATTAAAATGATCACTATACATGTTAATGCCAAACCATATCAATCAAAGCTCACGTCAGTTTTATATGTTCAACTAAAGACATTTTTTTTTTTTTTTCAAAACATTAAAAATGCTGTTGCTTCTACGTAAACTTCTACCTGATGTTTAGGTCAGCAAATGTGACTACTATTTTGAGTATTATTATTATTATTATTATTATTATTATTATAATAATTACTATAGAATTAAATATTATTATTATAATAATATATTAATATAATATAATAATATAATATAATTTAAGTTTACTGGATAGGAGGAAAACTATCCTCCTTTTTTTTTTTTATAATATATATATATATATATATATATATATATATATATATATCTGTGTATAAAATAGAAACTATTTTTCAAGGATGGGTTTCAAACTGTCACTATAGAACAGTAATCTATTTTTACTGGGTAACAAACTCCCATTGTGCATGCACCACTTATTTCCTGGGGGAGAAGGCTAATAGAAGGCCATAGAACTGCCTTTTCTAATGACCATCATTAAGATGCGTGAATCATCTTAGAAATGAAGGGTAGTCAAAGTTAAGGATACTGCCACAGTACATAGTCATGGCAGTTAGGAATAACTTCTCTTTGCTTTACTGTTCACTAACATATTTCTTTAGGCAGTTTCTTACAAGATAAAACTGGATGACATCTGATAAGCACTTTTATGAAAAAAGAAAGTCTAAAAGTCTAACATGTTTTAAAACATAAGACTGCTTCACAGCCACAAGGTTGTGTGTATTAATTTTTTTTTTTTTATTGTATTTGTTTCCAATGCAAACCTTCCGCTGTTTCTACAAAGAAATTGCATATTAGATACTGTATACTGAAACGTACAAGCAGAAATGGCTTTTGGTCACAAAGTTAGCAGAACCTGAACAAAAACGTATTATCTAAGCAAACTTATTTTAGAACAAAATATTCCCTAAATAATAAAGAGAAAAAGAATACGGCATTGTTACCACGATGAGAGGGAGTGCGCTGTGTTTAACCTTTCACACTGTACTAATTGTGCTAATTAGAAGGGCTTAATAGACTGGAAAATAATCATCATACATCTCACTGCAGAAGAAAATGACCTTCTGAAAGACAATAACAGTTTAAATTTTAATACACCAATAATTTTATAATATTAAATGTCAAACTGTTAGGCTCTCTCAAATAATTAAATCAAATAAATTATAGCACCTAGGCAGAACCATCTTGTAGTCTAACCCAATTATAATACACTGTAAAACTAATTATTAAGCAGCATTACAGTTGTTATCATTTTTAATAAATGTAACCATTAGTGGGCTGATGTACAGAACTGGCACTTTGCCTTGACTCTAGCCTGCTGGGGGCAGGCAGAGGATTGTGCTTAAACTCCTTTTCAATGTTGCTTCATCATTTTAAAACTCAGCAGCAATCCAAAGACCTATTGTTGACTGGGGATTCAGAATGAAAATGTAATAGTGTTCTCTGCCTTAATTTACTGTGTATTTTCACTTATGTTAAACTATGAAGGTGCAATCAGTGGATTCATGTTATAAACCCTGATTAGCACTAGTCTTGAACTACCTTCTCTTCCTAAGGTACTAAATGTTAAGTAGGGTCTGTGAAACCATCCACGTCTGTGCTGGTTTTATTTATTTTTAAAACAGATGTTCTGTGATCTATAATGCATACAGCATTAAGTGGAAGGAAATTGCACACAGTAGTTGAGCTTATCTTCTCCACTATGTGATCATTTTTTGTCTACAACTGTGAAGTCGCAAAGATCTCCCAAAGATCTTTTCTTCAAATCTTTTCTTCAGAAACACACCCAATAAAGTAACCAAGCCAGAAATAAACAGTGCAGACTTCCATTAAGGGGTTTGGAAGTAGTTTGATACCTTTTATAAAGCTTTTAAAGCCCACTGTTAAAATTCATGCAATTAAAACAATACATTCTTTAGTTTAGAAAGTTAACATTGAATTCCTTATAATGTATACATGCAAAAACTCATTGTTTGTATACCGACTGGAATGTAGATTGAACTTACTGCCTTTAAATACCAGTACTTTAAAAACGCAAAACACCAAACATCTTATTTTTTACAGTTCAAACAGTCTGGATCATTTAACAGGGCTATTATAACGATATAAGAAAACATAAAAAAATATGAAAAATATTGACTCATATTTTTATAAATAAAACATATCTGACCCTATTGTGAACCAAGTGAAAAGTTTGCCCCCATGTTTTTTTTTTTTTTTCTTCCTGAAAGCGATACAGTAAAACAATTAAGAAAAAATATTGCCTCCTGAAACCAAGTTGCTTCTTGCTAGCTTTTATATGCAAACTTTGCACTTGCTTCACAATCGTGTCCATATAACCTATGATACAGTATTCTATACAGCTATAGTATATGTGTATTTACAGCTGTTTCTCCTCAAACAGTATTTGTGCATACACAGTCCCTGTACAGGCTGATTTGTTTTCTGGCTGGGGTTTAACAAGTTCAAGTTCAGCATATGTTAAGCTCTCTTCTGCAATCTTGGGCTGTATTTAAAAAAACAAAACAAAACAACAACAAAAAAAAACAAAAAACAGCAGTTATGAATAAGGTATATGGATGATAGACAGTGGCAATAATGGAGGTTAAAAGCAATTCTTAAAATCCCACAATGTTTCTCTTGTGAAAGGATCACATAGAAAACAGGCAGTATGTATATTTTGGGATTTATATGCATTTTTAGATCATAAATCAAACCTAATTTTCTGCAGGTCTAATGAAACATGTTTTACTGTACAGCTTGCCAGGCTCGGTGCACTTCTACAATGATCTGTTCATGCTTAGCTCCTGGCCAAAAGCGTGACTGAGACAAAATATTAAATACCGAAGGATTAAAGAAAAATAAAACAAAAACAAAAGTCTGGGTTAACTGTAGATTCACATCTATTAGCAATACACTTTTGCTATAGCATTAGTCTGAAATTTCATTATTCAAACAAAATGAACACCCCCAGAGCTCAGTTAGTTTGTACAAATGTGGTTTCACTTTACAGGGTTCATTTGAAATCATGGTCAACAAGTTAAATCTGTGAAAATGCCTCTGTGAATCCTACAGAATGCCCTCAACCCACAGTGTAGCTTCTGTAGATTCAACAGTATTGTTTAGGGTTCTCGCATATCTGAGGCCTATCCTGTCATCATATTCCCTGCAAATTAATATTTGCAAATGTGTATCACCTTCAAGTAAAATCTTCCTCTGATTTAAAAACAAAACAAAACAAAAACAAAAGTCTGGGTTAACTGTAGATTCACATCTATTATCAATACACTTTTGCTATAGCATTAGTCTGAAATTTACAACATACTGCTTACAACTGTTTACATTTCTTTAACAATACATAATACATACTGTGTTTACATTTAAAGCAAAGCTTACATTCACACAATAGTGTTTAATCACAGTGATACATTAAATTAAGAACACAGGCTTATGTAACCCTACTAATTGGGTGAAATCTTAAATAATAATAATAATAATAATAATAATAATAATAAATAATAATAATAATAATAATAATAATATACAGTATATGTGTTAACGTTTCAAGCAACTTTGCAAGTAAGGGACCTTAGATTTTTCCTTTAATATAGAAAGTTCTAGGGAAAAATCAAATGTCCCATGGCAAACTATGTGTTTATATAATCGTAGATTTGGGTTTACTGTGCACATTGTAATGGCTCTACTTAGTATTACATTTCAAAATTCTTAATCCGAAAACAAAATCTCAAAACACCTACTTTATGTACCTCATGCAAATTTAAGGACTTGAGTTAATTAAATCAAAGTTGCCAAATGTTTGATTTCATTAGCTCAAAATGGCATTGTTTCTGGTGTGCATTATCTACTTATTTGTGATGTTACTGGATTAGATTTAGATTTGAAACAACACTGTATTCCCTGAGATGGGTCACTGAGCAGGATTGGACGATGTGTTGTTTTTATACATTTTTATGATACTCCTATAGTAAACATAATTCAATTTAGACAAAACAGGCTAAATAAATAATTGCATTTCAGAAAGCAATAAAACAAAATAAAATTAGTACTTTCATAAATGGAAAAGGTGTTGCAATAACTTCAGCAAGCAAGAGGGCACTATAAAGCATGCATCATAATTTCCCCCATGCATATTTCTTCCTTGTAATAATTAAATTGAAAAATATGAAGAAAAAAGAAAGAAAACAAATGCTAGAGGTTTTGAAATGTAAAGACTATACAATTTATAACAAAAAAATTAAATGCACCAGGATGATAAATAAACCAAACTCTTTGGGGGAAAAAAGAAAAGCTAACTTTTTTTGGTTTTTAATATAATAATTAAACAGATTTTTTTTTTCCACTTCTTCCTTACTGATAAATATGAAAAAAAGGATAGGGTATCTTTTGTAAATCAAGAGAATACAATTATTTTGTTTTGTTTGCTGGCTCTTTAGACGACTTTCTCTCCCAGAAAAAAATGTTATGTCCAAGTTTCTGACCGTGGCGAGTTAATTGGTCTGAAAATATATATATATATATATATATATATATATATATATATATATATATATATATATATATATATATATATATATATATATACACACACACACATATACACACATACATATTAATATATATATTAATTTGAAACATTTTATTTTCACAAGGATTACTGGATTACAAATTTTTACATATGGCATGCAACATAAACACTTACCAGAATTAGTTTTCTTGACTGTGTTTTTAAAAGTTTGGGCCTTCTTGGTGTGTCAGGAATAGGTGCTAAAATAAAGGTAAGGACTTTTGTAAGTATGGTGTCAGTTCTTTAGTAACGCTTATTACTCTACATGTGTCAAACAGGTACAAGTATTGCAAGTGTAGTTCTCATTAATACATCTGTGGAAGGGGTGTGGGTAATTCACTGACCAGGAGACAGACAGGTGTATTTGGGAAACACCACACAGGTGCCCAGTTTTATTTTAGACCGGCTCTTTTTTTGTATTTTTCTCTCCGGCAGAGGGCACTGTTGACCGTGGGCTGCCTATCAACGATGATAGACAGCACCACGGAAATACCACAGCTGGTACACGAACCGCAAATGCACTCGCAGGTGCTAAAAGAAATAATAATGAAAACAGAAGGCGAAAAGAACAAGAGAAAATAAAACAGTAATAAAACTACAAATAAAAGGTGCTGCACTCGGCAGCGTTATCCCGGTCGCCGCTACCCGCACGACCCGGATCACCGTCCTACTCTCTCGGCTATCTAGCCTGCTCTTTCACAATACGCCGGGGTCTGCCCAAGGGTTCCCCTCTCTCTCTTTCTGTCTCGCTGATTCCCGGTCCCGAATCAAAGCGTCCGCACCCTTAACGCGTCTAAGTGGGCAGACCTGAGGAAACAACAGAGCGTTATTTTATAGGACCGACAATCACCCAAGACCCGCCTCTCGGCCATTCAGAGAGGGGGAAAGTCCACACACACACTTTCCCACCTCCCCGTGTCACTGCCATGACTCACAGGCGGTTGTTGGGCGACTGCCGCCCTCTTCCTGCAGCCCGTGAACACGCCAGCAGAGTCAGCACAGATCTCTCCCTGTTACAACATCATATGTAGGTTGTCTCTAATTCTATAAGAGATGTCACCTTGCGTAGTGAACTGTGAAGCTCAAACTATGTAAAATTATGTTCCTAATAGTAAGACATCCTACAAAGGAGGCACAAACCACTTCAAAATAATCTCTTCTCATTTTTTGTCTTTTTGGGGAGTGTACTGGGGAGGGAATCTTGGGAACTGAATGTTATTTTAGGGTATTCAAGTTTGTGGATGGAAGGAAATTAAAGAGCCAGACTTGTTTTAGTTATTTCACAACAACAATTACCTCCCTCTTCGTGGTTGTGGTAATAGTCAATATGCCTTAGATAATTTTAGAAGATAGCTGGTTTCATGTACATTTATTTTTAATTCATATGCATGCACAAATAGCAAGCTTTCTACAGAATGTAAATGGTTGGCATGTGTGAGTGTTTTATGGGTTATGGCTGTGCACATGTGGTGCCGGTATTAAACCCTATGTCAAAAAACAGATGTGTTTGACGCACCAGAAATGCTTGTATGTTCTTTAAGCAATTGAGCATTTATAATTGTTAAACAAAATGTAAATCTTAGATTATATGTTGTGTTCGATAATGCATTAAGAATACAAAATATATAAATGTATTTCACATGCATTAATCCTAATGATAAATATGTGTATATCTCATTATTTCCCCAATGTTGAAAAAAAAAGTTTGTGGCTCTGATGGTGTCCAGTAATGCTGAAGAAAGTACCTTTTGCTGGTATTTCTGGTGGAACATCAGCATTTTTGTTAGATTTTTTCTTTTTGTGTTTCTTTTCTTTCCTTGTTTGTAGAGGCGATGAGCTGATAACACTTGTTACTGTTTCTCCCGAACTGGAAACAAGAAATAAAACTCAGTGAACATGTTATAAGAGGGTAAATGAATAGCCTGTGTGATCTCTATAATATTTAATTGGCCACCAAGAAGATGTTTAAACCCAACGAAACATCTTAGTGGTGAGCATGGCCCTTTTGGATTAGGGTCTCGCTGATCCAGTTTATTGGGATGTTAAATCAAATTGTAAGCCTTGTACTGTGGAATGCACACTTGTAGTCATTGGCATTATGTTTTGTTATTAAATTGTATTTGACGCTTGCTTTTGTTTCGATATATTTTTGAAATGGTTTAACAATTGCGATAGACACCACATGTGAGTTGTTAACTGTATGGAGTGTAGTCATGGCACTTAACAGAGTCTGAAGCAAAGTCTCACAGACGTATTGTTCTGTGTTGTGTGGGATGTTTTAATAGGAATTGAAACCTGCTATGAAGGGAGCCATTCTTATATCCTGCTGAGTACACAGCCTAGTAAGTGACTAGCAGTGCTGCCTCCTAAAAGAAATTAAATGTTCTCCACGACTATAACAAATCATCTCTGTTGGTTATTATTTTTTCAAAATCTCCCACACAAAAACACATCAACATTAAAATAGCCTTACCTGTTTTGCGGACATTTTACCAAATAATAACTTGCTGTCAAGAAACAAAAACAAAATGAATACACAGAGTAACCTTTTACAAGGCACATTACAGTATTGTAGCCGAAATATGAATAACCTGAAAAAAAAGAATATATATATATATATGTGTGTGTGTGTGTGTGTGTGTGTGTGTGTGTGTGTGTGTGTGGTAAGTTTTTGCAGCTACCACAAAAAAAGAACATTTAAAATAACGAGAAGAATGATTCAGTTTTGTTGACACATAATTATTTTTCACAATAACCCTATGCAGCAGAAATACATAGTTTGGTTTAGTTGGCTTTGTTGTACATACCTTTTAATCTTCTTTTCTTAAAAAGACATTGGCAGATAATTATAATGGTGAACAGCAACATGCAAATAATGCCAACAGAGCATATCAGCACTGCACAAAGGAAAAGATCTGAAACACATGCACAAAAAATAAAGTTAGAAATATTTCTTTCAAGATGTCTGTATCAGATTGCAGAATTATTACTGCTGACGGTTCAAATGCATGCATTTATATATATGTTGGATAGTCAGATTAAAAGCAGGATTATGTCAGTTGAGTTAAGCCCACCACACAAAGCCCGACTCAACCTGTCCCGACTCATCTCATCTGAGTTTATGTAGATTCCGTGATTAATTTTGGTTTGCCGTCACAATTGAGTTTTTCCCGATTGGGGGTCGCACACTGCTAAAACTGAATTAAACTGACCCCAACTAGATCTTAGTGACTGCTATGTATGCAAATTTAATTAATACTGCCCTGTACACATTTTTTTTTAATTAACTTGGCCCAACATAGTGACCATCACACTATGCATGGCATCGTATGCTGATTAGGCAGCAGAGACCAAAAAGGAGCACTTAGCCTATTAATTTAGCTAATAAGCATTTACACCATGCAAACATTTCAGGCAGCATTTTACTTTTTGTATAGTTTGTCTGCTACACTTTAGCCTGTGGTAAATAAAATCAAACCTGTTCATTTTTATTTGATTTTGGCGTTTTTCTCAGCGTGTGGATCTAGGGGCTTGTGATTTGTGAGCTATTGGAGATCGACGCACTGGTTACTTCTGTTAGTAACCTTGGTTCTAAGGGCATGCACATTGCAACAATTCAGTTGAGATGAGATGAGTCGGGATGACTTAAGTCGGGCTGTATGCGTTAAGCTTTAAAGGACCCAGCTCTGTCAGTCTGCAGTACTCAACACATGAAACCATTTACCAGTAAAGGGAGCTTGTCACATACTCCCTACCACCACAGCCCACACCTCCTCACCCACTTAGACAAAGCCTGTCATCAAGCGCACCTATGTCAAATTTCTCGAGTTAACAAGAACACATGCTGTAATAAGTAATAACACTGGGGGGGTCAAAGAATTATCCAAACAGTTACAGCACATTGCTCTGGGGAGTATGTTACCTACTGGGCACAATAAATTATATTATTATAACATGAAGAAAATTATTTATTAGTCGGATTGTCGGATTCACAGCCACGTTTTTAGCAGTAGATGAATCAAGAGTGTTTTCTTTACAGAAGCTGTATGTTTTGAAATGGATTTGGATTTTCAGTTGCTAAATGGTTTTGTCAAAGACACTGAGTTGACGTGGGTCACGGGATGTATGGTATAACCTTTACCACATTGTTTTCCATGTGTGATGTAAAATAGCGTTGAACCACAAGATCTTGGATCACGGACAACCTTTAATTCTGTATCCTGCAAGCTGGTGTAGTGCCCACATTTATTTATGGATTTCTGCCTCTAACACACTGTAATACAATGAGGGCTGCACTGAAATAGTGCTTCTGTGATATTTCATTTGAGACCAGCCTCACCTGTTTGTATTATTGTTTTATGTACTGTTTTATTTTTTCATTACTTTATGTTTAAATATTTACAGTATTTGTAAGTGTTTGGCCCCTGGCATCGTTGTATTTATAATATTAATATGATACTGTATACCTGTTCATATTATGCATGGATCTTTTATTTTGTGCCTACTATGTTGAATTGTTGATTACTCAATTTCACCAGTATAAATCCAGATAATATAAGCTTGGCTGCTCTTTAGCTTTTCTGTTTAAACTCAAAAAAACATGTTGTACTAACAGTAAATTAAATCTTACAGCACAATTGTTGGGATTCTTTCTATTTGGTATACAGAAGACTCTCTCCTAGAACCTTTCTGAATATAGCAGTTTGACCAGGTCTCTACTAAGACAGGTCCATCAGTGGTTCTTGAAGAGAAATGTCACAGTTTGGAACATGCATTTGTGAACTGTGCTATACTCAACAATGTTTGTGAGCCTCTTACTCAGAAATACTGTTTAAAGATAGAAAGTAGCTTAATTTAGAATGGAGTTCCTTTTTAGGCTAGTCTGGGATGGCTATATAATTTCATGGAGGTGTGTTTATGGTCTTTTACTTGTTTACCTCCAAAGCCCTCATCAGGCAGTATCATTGCTGGTGGTTGTGGTAGTCAGGAGATATATATATATATATATATATATATATATATATATATATATATATATATATATATATATATATATATATATATATATATATATATATATATCTCCTGACTACCACAACCACCAGCAATGATACTGCCTGATGAGGGCTTTGGAGGTAAACAAGTAAAAGACCATAAACACACCTCCATGAAATTATATAGCCATCCCAGACTAGCCTAAAAAGGAACTCCATTCTAAATTAAGCTACTTTCTATCTTTAAACAGTATTTCTGAGTAAGAGTATATATATATATCTCCTGACTACCACAACCACCAGCAATGATACTGCCTGATGAGGGCTTTGGAATCCGAATACGGTATCCATTGGGATGGCTGTCTTTAAATTAAACACTGTCTAAATTGCGCAGTCAATAGTTCCTTAAAGCTGTGGTCAGGCACAACAAGGAGGGTGTTAACCTTTGCTTCACAACCAAAACAAATGATGAAAATGTAGTGTTGTCCACAAGTAGGAAACCTATAAACTCTGGGAAGCCATATGAAGGCTGGCAGGACATTGCCTTTGAAACTAATTCAGAAACTACAGTACATCCCAAGCTTTATTGACTCCATCAAGACTTTGTGAATAGGGCTTATAAATTTTACAATATGCATGTCCCATATACTACAACAATGTGGTAGTCCACTCCCTCCCTTGCCTAGTGGAAGCAAAGGCACACCAGGAATTCACAGAAACTTCAAATAGTACAAAATTTAGGTTTAACTTTTAAATGAGACTGTCAACAGTGATTTATGTCTGATGAAGCAGACTGCACAAAAGGCTAAACTATAGAATATTCTTATTCACAGGCACTAACAAATCTAACAGGAGTATGGGAGATACTGCAGCTTTTAAAGAATAAACATAATTATAAATACATACAATTATGCTATTATAAAGATATTCACTAATATATTTTGTTTGTTTGTGTTATATATATATATATATATATATATATATATATATATATATATATATATATATAAAACTTCACTACATTTACCTTCAAAAAAACTCCAGATTCCACCACTGGTCTTCAAAACCGGTGATATGTGTACTGTAATAGATTTAGATATATGTCAGCACATAGTTAAAAACAACATGAGTATACGTTTCACTACTGTATAAATTATAGGTGCAGCATTATGTAATGATGATATATGAGGATTTACTTTTTTAGCCCACTTCCTGATACATTCAGTGGTGGCTTCGAACACCCACACTGGCATCCAAAAATACATAGTGCTGGAAGCAGTCTTCACTGAATAGAAGCAGTTAAGTCTCATTAGGCAGTTGCAGCATTTTTCTGAATGAACTGTATGACTGAGCAGCTAACTTTTTTGATTATCTTGCTGGACTTAAATCTAACCTGAATTATGCGGACCAAGAACTGAACCACGAAAACAATCATAGTTTACAATATGAGAACTACAAACCCTATCGCCTGCTTTCATCTAATTCAGTTATAAATACAATGCTTTATTTACCCACTAACTATTCGTGCCAAAAAATAATTTTCTGAAAAGACTCAAGCGTGATTGTGGGGAATTGAGATGGGGAACCACATTAACAGTTAAGAGTCCATATGAAACTGACCCTTGCTGGGAACAGGAGGTAATGCTCTTAGGACTCTGGAACTGCCAGCACAAGCAGGCCTGGCGTAGGTTCTGTGCTCTGTCAAGAGGCACTTTGTATTGAATTCATACTCTGCCTAATTGCTTCCTCCCCCTTGGTCCCCAAGTCTCAGACATGAATTAAACAGTGAATTACAGGGGAACCAAGTGGGGGTGTTCTCCTTGATGTCTACACGGTCATAAACAGGGCAGATGTTTTCTGAAAACTGCCACAATTGCGAAATGATGTGCATTTTACGAATTTTAACTAAGTTGCTCAAAATTGTCCATTCAATTTATACTTCTAAAACTTTCAGAATGCTTAATTGGTCTGTTTAGAGTCCATGAAAGCACTAGCCCTATTCATAACGATGGTCTCGTTTGGAGAATCACTCTCATTACATCCTTGTAAAATTACAGTAGAAACACAGCATCCACTGGCTCCCCAGTCGGTTTCATATCAGGTTACAGCAAGACGCAGACAATTTGTAGTTTACTTGCATTGATCCACACGCTTGTGTTCATTCCAAATATATTATGAGTGCCAGAGATCTTTGGATCAGTTTCATGTTGGAATATTTATTAGAGTCCAATGTAATGGGTTCCAGATGGAAATGCATGAGACAAAATGAATACATTGTAGCTGTCAGTATTCAATATATTTTCAAGAAGTTTGACAGAGATGGATTCTCAAACTTGTATGGATTTCAAAAAACGAATATAGCCAGCCACCTTCTTTATTACACTGCTTTTCTGGTTTCCTTGATTTTTTCCCTCTGTAAGGTACTGTGTATTTGTTACAGCTCATTACCAGTCCGGTACTGAAGCTGATAATGTATGCGTTGATTTCTCAGCTGTTTCAATATTCATACTCTCTCAAAGAGCAACAAAATACCTACATTATTAAGGCGACTTACTGAGACTAGGGTGTGTGAGCTATGCATCAGCTACAGACTTACAACATCATCTCACCCGAAAGTTTGAGCACAAGTGCTCAGGCTCACACAGTGAGTCAGCGATGCCTCTTTTCCACTTAACGACCGAGCTGTGCCAGGGACGTACGGAGCCCTCACGGTGCGGTTAAGGGGAGCCTGGGTTGTTTTTCCAATGCAGAGCCGAGCCATGCTACTGATGTCACACGCAATAAAAAACAGATGTTATTAATTAAGTCAATTTGCCAAAAGATGCGCAAACAAATGGTATTCAAAAATTAATAGACCAACGGTACATCTTGCATCACTATATTTTGTTAATATATTGAGGAATGTCTTTATAAACCACAAATTTTACTGATTATATCGACTTACTAAAGTTTAATTAGTTCTGTTGAAGGGGAAAAAAGAAGATTTTAAAAATAGGATTTGCCAAAGGTATCCTGTTTAATGACAGTTGTTTTTCTTGTTGATTTTTGTTTGGGTGGTTAAAAAAAGAAACTGAGCGAGCGCAAAGAGAGCCGTAGTTCTATGTATGGTACAGCTGTACAGCAGACTATATTTTTGTAATTAAGTTTAGAATTGTTTTATTTATTTAATATAATAAAGTTCAAGGATGAGAAAAATGGTAGAATTTTGTATTTTTGAGTGTGTGAGTTAAGTGTACCGTACCCGTGGTTTATGTCCATTTGTTTCAAATTGTCAAAATTCAGGCATAAACTTTCTCATTTCTGACTCATGACTTCAGATCTTCTTGAACACTTCTATCTGCCCACAGAGAAACTAGAGCCTACACTTCCTCGGCGTCCCAAGACTGTACCTCTCTCATCACAATCTTCTCTCATCACACTCGCTGCCCGCCTTTCAGGAGTGTACTGACTGAAGCAACTTAATGACGAAAAAACTTAACCCCGCCCCTGGCTCGGCTCCGCTCGCGGGCTTCACGGTTTGGTTCTTGCTCGGCTCGACAAATAGCTAGTGGAGAACCACCTGTACCCGTACCGTACTGAGCCCTCATGGGTCAGATGTGCCAGTGGAGAAGGGGTATGAGTGAGCGGGGATTTGAACCAGGGACCTCCTGGTTACAAGCCCTTTTCTTTAACCACTGAAACAAAACAACTCACACAATTGCATTTGAAATCACATCTGATTCCCATTTTCTCCACTAAAATCAACGAAGGAGTGCATCTTGACCGGAGAAACTGTTTGCACTTAAATGCATACAGCTAAAAGTCTCTGGAAGGATTTAAATCATTCTGTCCCGAGAAACTACTCCGTGAAAATTGTTAGGATATGTGTTGGTTCACTTTCTTTGACTTGCAGAGACCATTTTGTTAAGCTCACCCAAAGTAAAAGATATAGCCCAACCCTGTTACCTGAATCACAGATAGGGTTGATAATAACTTTGATCAACAAGGTCATGGTCAAATTGATAGATAAATTGAAAAAAAAATTTCATCTATCAGCCTCCTTAATTATCTAAGTTACTAAAAGAAAATAATATTTTAATTCCTAGTTAGATGGTTAAAATGGCATCCATTTCAGGTATTTAGAACTTTTATGCACTGAACACATATTTTTCAGAAATGTATTTGTTTGTATATTCTAGAGATCAATTAAAGGATGATTTAGTGTACACAATAACAAACATATTATTTACTTGTGTATCTGGATAAAATAATATTATTTAAGCTGAAAGAAATTAATTGGATTCCTTTTGCATTTTAGAGTACATAGAACCAGCAGAAAAAAACAACATGTACAATGAAAACATAAACCCAGCGAAAGTCAATGCAGCTATTTCAGAACCCATTGTTCCTTTCAACTGAACTACAATAACTCAGAATAGGTTATGCAATGAAATTCCTGTTCCTATACTTAATTTGAACCTTGCCAATTTTGCAACATGCTGCCACAGAACACCAGCCTTCTTGATGCCAAAGTCTTTACTCAGAGAATAGCATCAGGGTGTATGATTGTCTGCATGATTCTGTGCATGTGCGTGTGCTGTATGGCTGTGTCTGTATTAAATCTAATACAGGTCAATGAAGGAAAGCTGACACTGCAGCCAATGCCAATATTATGCTGTAGCATCTGTGCCAAAGTTCCTTCTGCTGTCATCTCAGCTCGTCCAAGCTCTATACATTTCCTAATGATTGTTTTTAATGGCATAAGAACAATTCATAGTGGAAATATTATATATGGAGTCTGGAACAGGTTGCCAGACTAGATGACCTAGCGTGTATGCTGATGCAGAATGCGTCTGATTTCTCAACTGATGTTTTCATTATGTGTTATTAAACCAGAATGTATTGCCTTATAATCCTATTGGATATAGGCAATAAAACAATGAAATAATACAATGTGGCTGTAACATAGTTTCACTGCAATGTTATTTCTTTTTTTTTCTGTTACTGTAACTATTTAGGTAGCAGTGAGATTTTCAAATACAACGTAACACATAAACATAAAACAAAACATAAAAAATACTGCCGTAGAAAGCTAACTGCTCAACACCTGTGCTGCATTTCTACAAGTCTCACAGCTCCCAAATACAAAGTATATAAAATACATAACATGATATTCCTTATCCATGTAGTGGCCACAAATATTACTATTCAATTATACAGGCTCCATGCAGGTGGTTTTCCATATAAAATAATGGTAAGGGACTTGACATGGTTTCTTATCAGCAATCTTTTTAGGTTTCAGTACTATATGGATTTAAATTGTCATTTTTTAAAGAGGCTGCTAGTATGTTGTATATCTTTGCTAATTTAGTTCACATAGCACAACCAAGGAAATTCCTCTCATTCTTTAGAGAGACAGGGGTGAGCAGTCAAAGGAAACATATGTATATTAATTGCTGCTCACCACAACTAACAAAACAGATTTATTGGAGCAAGAGTGGAATATTCAGGACCCTATTCAAAATATACTGTCCTCTGAAATGGAAGTAAGGGATATGCTTTTGTTGTAGGAAGCCTAGGTTACTGGAACAGCTTTCAACCATAACTGAACTAAACTAAACTTTTGTGAGGACAAAACTCTGTGTAACTAGATATTACCCCTTATTATAAGTATATATTTTCTTTGCTGAACTTAAATAAAGTGTATTATAAAAATAAAAAATAAAAATAAGTATTTTGCCGTTTTCTCTTACCTCTTAATTCTGCAGTCGCTGTGCCATTAGATGTCGCTCTCCACTTATTTTGTTGCTTTCTGATTTCCTGGACTTTGCACGTATAATTCCCTTTGTCTTCTTTTGAAAAGTTAAAAATGACTAAATTATAGATTTTACTTGTTTTCCCTTCAGAAAACTGCAACTTTTGCTGATTAAAACCTTTTGTATAATTCCCATATATTTTTACCTTTCTCATGTTCATTTTGACAAGTAAATGTTCTTCATCTGGTACAAGAGAAAACATCCAGCGTACAACCAAAAGACTGTTGTTTTTTTTTTGCTGGGATACATGACAGGAAAGAGTGACATTTTCACCCTCCATAAACATGGCCACTGGTCCTGGGGATACAGTGACATTCAGGGCTTCACAAATTTCTGGAAAAGAAAGCGAAGAATACGAAAATAATATTCATGTAAATCAAAGTAATGCACGTTTTTCTTTCAACACTGCCTCTTGTGGAAGTTAGAAATACAGCAGCAAGAAATACCACAGAACAAATGAAGGAGGGCTAGTTAATGGTTACACTCTGCTGTACCAATATTACCTAGAGAGAAAAAAAATGTTGCAGTGGTCTACAGAGTTCACAAAGGGACTTAAAACTTAACTTGAAAAGTCACCAGGATATGAAGACTGAAACATACAAAGTGAATCTAAACAACAAGATGAAAACATTATTCAAGATACAGTATTGTGAAATGTCATACTTGTACCAAGCTTTCCTTCAGTTTTTCAGATGTCAAATGACAATTACAATGTACAGCTCCATCAAAACTGTATTCCACTGTTGTCATGGTATAGTTATGTATAAAAATGATTCAGCCTTAACTTTGATATGACAATATAAATACATTAGTTGCAATGTTTGTTTACAAAACTCCCTAAAAATACAGTGGAAATGCCACTGGTTTTGTTTACAGAAATGACGAGGTCACTAAACCAATATGACTGCTCATTCACAGTGGCTGTTGATTTTGGTCTGCTGAATAACTCATCTATTAAAAGGCTGCTTAGTGCAATTTTCTTACCTATCTCTTAATCAGTTGTTCCTACCCCACTGCAGGCACACCATGATCTCATTCATGAAATATCACAATTACCTTGTCTGGATTGGCAGAGAATCATGTTTGTGGGGCTCTAGACCATTGCTGAGCCAGGGAAATATTTCTGTATACATTTCTGTGCATGTGTTCTTTGTCTGCAATGGCGTACTTTCCTACAATAGTTATTTTATATTTTGCTTCAAAACAAAACTTTAAAAACCAAATGATAGTCTTTCCTTGAAAAACCAACAACATTCTATTACCTTTCTGCTGTGTTTCAATTGGTGTTTACATTACAATCATTATTTCAGATAATTAGTCAAACTAAATACTGTTAAACAGGTCTTCTAAAGAGTATAGTCCAGCTAGGCTGGTCTATAATGTCCAAACTTTAGAAGATGTTTTTTGCTTTTCTGAACTCTCAAGTAATCCTTCAACAGAAAAGCACAATTCCTACAGACTGACTGATCAAATTACACAAAACTGTTTACTTAATTTTAAAAGAAATGCAAAGAAACTGCACTTACCTCCAATTAAAAATTTATTCAGGAGAACTATGACCACTAAAAAGATTTTCATTTTTCAGACACACAGACTCCATAAATTCAACTGAGCATTTTAACTAAAGTCGTCGCAGGATTGTTCTTTTCTGTTGTAATACGAAACAGTACTTGTTCTGTTCCCAGTTAGAAACACCCTCCCTCTTAATCACTCCTCTCCTGCAAATGTAGGAAATGTCATTTCCTGTGCTGTATTTGGAAACCAAACAAATTTTCAGCTGGACCTACATGAAACACAGCAACTTAGTCTTTGTTTTCATTATTTGTGTAGATAATGAGGGAAGATAACGTGAATTCTGATGCTAAATTCTCTCACAATACTTGCGTTGTATTCTCAAAAGATGTATCCCTGAAAAGAGACATGGGGTACTCCCTGTTTCTGCCAGATTTCCATGCAATTCAAATAATAATCACAAGCACATTTGTATTCCTGTTGTTTCCATTATTTTCCATTATTTTCTTTTAATGACTCATGTTATTATTCTCATTCTTTGAACACAGTGGTCATTATGTAGTCTCCTTTAACTATCATCAAGTTTATGTTCAGAGATGCAAACATTTCTTACGCAGTCCATGTATTTCTGCTCATAGTGTTCAGACTGGCACCCACCCTTTTTTGTGGTTGGAAACTTGGATGTTGGATCCTTGGCTTGAGGATAAATATTATATTGCTCATTATCAAGTAGAAAGACGTTGGGAGCAATATAGGATTCAACTAAAACTGTAGGCATTTTTAATCACATTAAATAACATGGGAACGGTTCGGATCTTATACCATTTTTCCTGAAGAAACTATTCCTGTATTGTGTTTGTATCAGGATAGCTAATAAAAAGTGACACAGGGAATAATCCTCTAAAACTATAAGACCAAGGAATTTAAAATTCACAAATCTTAATCTCACAGCCAACATTTACAGCTACTGACAACTGGCTTTCCAAAAAGGGTTACTACAGAAGATTACTTTATCTATCATTGTTCTGTAGATTATACTGTGCTTATATATATCTTAACTCTTAATGCATAATGAAAGTTTAACTAATAGCCCCTGAAGTAAAGTCATGGTACTATATATACTCACTTTTTATGATAAACTGATACCTATATTTAATTTTTCAGTGGAAACAGGTGGTTAATGACAAGACATGTGTTTTGCATAATGTATGGAGACATCACAGCACTCTTTGATCATCAGATACGGTTGATTATAACTCTTTGTAAGCACATTTTTATTTCTGTTTCAACAGTCTTCAAAAAACAATCAAAATCAAAACCATTTAACTGCAGCCACGTGACCATTTTCTAGCATTGCTCAGCCTGAAATAAGACATTGTGCAAGGCTGGTTTACAGTAATGAACCATTAATCAGAAGCACATGTGCTTTTACATAGCCTACTTTTTAAATAAAAGGAAAGTAAAAAAAAAAATAACACACAGGTTTCTTTAAAACTGCAAGAACACAACTCTGTGAAAAGTCAATGCATAGTATTTTATTCTTTTGATCTGTTGATAGTATTCATTATGGGTAAGGGAAGAATAGCATTAGGCACTGAATGGTAATAAACAAAAGGATAGGGAGGCATGTTACTGGAAAAGGGCCTCATGTTTTCTTTATTTCTCAGTGATATTACAGTGGAAGATGAGCAAGTTTTATTCTTTGCTTACTTCACTAGTATCTAAAACACATAGGCTTTGTTTTTTAGTCCCCCTGGGATTTAATTGTGTCCGTCACTTGTTTCAGAGACTTTGTTTTCACAAAACTGTTTTCAATTCTGAACAGGCTGCTTGAGGGAGCTAAATTGGGAAGCATCATACCTTTCTGCTGTGGCTGTGACATGAGGCTTTGTTGCATCATAAAAGGAAACTGAAGACCACAAAATCTCCAGTCGCAACAAGTTGCGGTGTCCAGAGGTACAGTTACACATTTTATAAGGTCCTTAGTATCACCCCCCCCTCCCGCCCCAGTCACAGTGCTCCACCACATACTGTGTATCTTCAGTAAAATCAGTCACACAGAGGCACAAAGGCATAGAATTTCTAGTTCTAATTATCTGTCATAGAGACATGTAACTTAGGTTAGATCAACCAAGGTGTCATTTTAGACGTGAGACAGCGCCATCTAATGATCTGCCACTTTGCATCAAGTGTCTTTTTGTTTTGTTGTCAATACACTATTGTGCTCTAGATGGTGCTGGTACCTCCTAATATAAATACCCGTTAGCTAAACGTGTCTACGTGACACGTCTGCGCCAGAAAACTGGAAGAGCAGATCCTGAACTCACCTCAACACAGAGTTAGAAATTAAAAAAACACAATATTCCTAACGTGAGACCAGTATAAAAATAAAACTGCTGTAATTGAGTATCAAAAGAATTGCCTGTCATTCTGCCACAGAAAAGGTATGGACAGGGTTAGTAATATTAGTTTTTTACATATATGGAACAGAGCCAGAAGCTTATTCATGTTTTACAAAACAACACAACACAGTCTGTGCAGATCTGTCTGGGGCTCCGCCAATATTTTCCTAGCAATGTGGATAGATAGTTCTTACGTCATACAATACAAATACCATCACACACAGACAGAGTTCAGGGAGACGACCGTAAAACTCGACACACCAAGATTCCTGTCTCAGACTATTGCTGATTCTTGCACTGGCCCTTTAAGAAGTAACATACTGCTGTTGTCTGTTACAAGAAACCCAATCACTGTTAAAGTCATTTTGACGCTGCTGACACAAAATGATGTCTCTCTTTGTGTACTTTCATCAACAAATTATTCTTGTCTATTCATTTCCTCTGATAGCTTGCTTAATATAGTTGCTTATATTTCTTCTTTTCTTTTAAAGGTAACTTAATCACCAGTTGCAGCAAGCTGTATTCAGAGGTAAAATTACATGTTTGTAAGATCCTGAGAGTGTCCTCCTAGTCTCAGAGCGCCATCAATTCAGAATCAGTCACCAAGATCCATCAGCTCCTTAAAGAAATGAATATAGAATAGACAAAGACCTTTTGGCTATATAGGAAATGAAGAGTTTGAAGCTTGCCATTCTTTCAAATGAAGCTCGGCTGCACAGTTGAGATAGTGTGAAATAACATCTGCTTTACAGTGGGACAAACATAGCATACAGTTTGTGTTCTGGGGCTGGATGTGCTTGACCAGCAACACAAACTGTATGAACTTGCATGAGTTCATTTTAATCAATTTTCAAAGCCATCATAACACCCTGCAAAGTTTACAAGGAAATCATTTGTTACCTTTGCTGTCCCATGTTGTCAGTCATGCAGCATTATATTTTAAAACATATTGCCGACTCTCTATACATTTTTAATCACACATCATGGGCAACACATTTCTCAACATCTACTTGGGAAATGTCAGGATGTAAAAACCAGAGTATCCGGATCATGCTCCCACAATATAATTCAATCAGTAAGCCAGTACTGTTGCAGGAGGTGGCATGAATTGGATACCCTGCGATATTTAGGAGAAAAAATCTGGCTCTTGACGAACATTCCCAGGTAAAAGTAAAAAAATAAGTAGCACCCTAGTTTATATATGTATGATGTTTTGCATAAAAAAAGATCAAAACTATTGTGAATATGTTGAAAAAAAATGGTGCTGTCATATGAACATCACAGAAGAGAGCAAAGGTACAGTAATGCGTGTCTTGTAAACAATACAGCGGGTTCTAACACTTAAAATCTCACATTTACCACAAACCACGAATGCACATGAATGCCATGCCTGTATTCATTCTGCAGTTTCAATTACTTTCCTGAGCTTTTCTCACCCCTCGGTGTCCCCAGTCTATTTTATTTCGGTTTTCTGCTCAGTTTAGTTTTGGTTTCTGGCACCAGCTTTCTGTACAAGCAACCTGAATCCTATAAACTCCATTGTTTATAGTGATCAAGATTTTTTTTAATACAGAAATCATGTGTAGTAGAAGGATTTCAGTTATAAAGTACAAAAAAAGTTTTCAGCAGAATGCAATTTTACACTGCCACCTTGTGGATGGAATAAAACCAATGTATAACTTAATTCAATTACATGTTTGCTTGCTTTTTTTATTATTGGATTGACTGACTGCATAGTAAAATAGTGGTATCCTGTAACAAGCCTTAGCATCAAGCCGTAGCATCTCAAGTCAATATATGTAATCAATGTAAGGGACTATTCAATTGATCTGAATACCGCCGTCACTTACATCAATATATTATCCTGCCTGGAGTTTTTCATATTTTTACATTAAGGAATACACTAAAGAGGACAATAGTAACTGTTAGGTATTTGATTTTCATAACCTTGATACCCATATGGGTATTAGGTAATTATAACTCAAATGATATTTAGATTTTTCACTGTTTAGATCAAATGAATATACCCCATAAATCAGTGGTGGACAACTCAAGCCATGGAGGGTCAGTGTCCCACTTGTTTTTTTTTTCTAACCATACCCTAAATTAGTTAATTGGACCAATTAAGCTTCTAATAAGGTCCAATAAAGTACTTTAGGGTGCAGTTGGAATAAAAACCTGCAGGGACACCGGCCCTCCAGGACCGAGTTGTGCACCACTCCCATAAATATATATATGCATTTGTTACTAAGGTCCATCTCTGATTGTAGTTTTCTTCAATGCAAGGGTTTTTTTAAGGCCTATTGCAAGGATCACTACAAATCAGGAGTAGGTTCTAACAAACCATATATCATTGATATTAACCTTCTTGAAAAACAAAACATACTAATTCTCATTAAAGTACACCTCTACTTTAGTCTATCAGAAGAAATGCTTTTTAAAGTCTCAGAGTTTCTGTGGGGTTTCTTATTTGCCCTTTATAAATAATTAATTCTGAAGCTTAAAAAAAAACAAAGTAATGCATTGCAGAAATGTGAAAGTTTCGTATTTATTCTCATTTGGGAACTTGTTTAATATATATTTTACTTCTGTGTAAAGATATGTGCAGTATTCAAAAATTAAAGAGCTATATGTTAAGAGGTATATTCAGATTTCCACTTGAGGAAAAATTTAATATGCTTTTTATCTGGACATTTTCAGCCATTAATGGAATGAAGGTAGAGAAATATTTATTTGGATTCAATTATTGTTGGATTCAATATTTGCAACTAAATACTACTATTGTGTTAGAGATTATTTTAGCCTTAACTTTTGACAAAAACTCAAATTAATGCCAGTTGACTATCTTTGATTTTAAACACATTCAAATCAGTTTGTTGCAGATAGTCTTTTACAGAACTACAATAAAAATATAATTTGTAAATACACAAAATAAACTTAACAAAATATTATTTTTATCAATGGACATTTTAATGGCGTTTATGTTAAAATGTCTACCTTATGAAGTTATAATCAAATAAATAAATACAAAATAAATAAATCTGACCAATTCAATTATATAATGTTTGTCATTGACAGATCATCTCCAAGTGTGAAATTTAATTTTTTCTGAAAGAATATTAATTGACCTGACTGACAGGGGATTATAACAAATTATATAATAGAAGATAATTTATTAATCAGCAGGAAGGCAACTGCTACACAATAAACAGATGCTGCTACGACCAAAGATTAGTCCCCATTTCCTGATCCTGCCTGACCCTGCCTGACCTCAGTGAATTTTTCTAAACTAAGACACTCTCTTGCTCTGAGTACCATTACCTCTAACCCTGCCCCTTGCCCTGTGTTTTCTGACCAGCTGACCAACTGGTCTGTGACAATTAGATGAGCAACATGCATGTTTAAGTCACAGAGTGCTGGACAGTGGCCAGGTTAAAAAAAAATGTTTCAGATGTCAAATTATTGGGATGTTTTGATCAGGGGAAATCAAAGTAAACATGCTTTCATATTTACTATAGACATCCAATCCCTGAGGCCTAGTAAGAACTCATAAAAAGCACTTGGGCCATTTGTAAAGCAACTGGCACAGATGCATTAAATCAGTTGCTTAGTTTGCTTGTTTATTGACTCCACCATTATACAAATTATTCTCAGTCAATTTGTTTCTAATTATACCGTTGAATGCACAACAGACTGCATACTTGCTGGGCTTACTTTGTTCAAGAATCTACCACAGAGGTGCTGCAGAATATTTTAATTTGCTTAAACTGCCTTTCATCTCTTATATAATCCAAAAGGTAATTTAAAAATGGCAGTAATATGAATGTTCACTGGAGCTTCAGTCTGAGCATCTATTCAATAATTTGAATTACAAAACTGCGGTAAGAATTCACTTATAGTGCATGCTAATGACATTGCATTAGGGTGTTAGTCATTCATGTAATTTGAATGGGCACAAGAGCTGACAAATCAATCAATTAATTTATCTTTATTTCTTATATGGTAAGAGTAAAAAATAAGATGATGAAATACCCCTTTAAATTACATACAGTAAAATAATTTTAAAAAGTTGATTCTTACTTAAAAGCAGTGACAAAAATTAGTATAAAAAAAGAAAAATAAGTAGTATAGAATAGGATGATACATTTTCCCTTTAAAATAAATATTCAAAATTATTAAAATGTGTTTTTAATCTTACTTTAAAAGCAGCAAGAGAAGTCAAAGACTGCCAGATGTATTGAGTTTTTGTTTAACTGTCATTTATAAATGCATTCACTTACCTTCAATATCAATGTATAATTAATTGACACCCTCTCCTGTCTGTTTTTTCATTGCCTCTTATGGCCTTTGTGTTGGAAGCACATTAGGTAACCTCCTCCATTGGAGCAGATCTCTGTCACCCTGCAGTCCTCACCGGGACGGACAGAATCTCAGTTCAAACCACTTTAATCTTAGACTGTTGCCGATGGAAATCAACAGGATTGGTTTCAAAGTGCTTTCAGATTGGTCTTGGTGGCACATTGAATAATTGCTTAAGTAGTATTCATGTCTGCCAGACTTACTTATAAAGTCATTTGGACAACTGTTTTGAGTTATCAGGGCCATAGCGCGCAAAAGAGAAATGTAATGAACTGCTTAACATAATAATCATTAGTCTTGCGGAAGTCTTCCGACATCAAGAAAACTTCAAAGATAGCACAATGCAGCATTTGGGAATTTTTGAATCCCCTAATGTTGTTGGTGCCCATTGTACGCTTTATGGCGGACTATGAAAATATGAAATTGATTTTCTTTGTAACAGTAAAAAAGATGAAATGCCACATTATTTGCCAAAAATAAATGCACTACCTTAGATAAAGCAAGTACTTGATCCATTCTCCTCCCTCTCTCTTTTGACAGCTGATCAACTGATTTCCACATTGCTTTATGGATTAGTAGTTTGTCCATAGTAATTAAGATTGCTTTTCCTTCTTGTTTTTATTATTATTATTATTATTATTATTATTATTATTATTATTATTATTATTATTATTTCAGATAGTTTAAAATACATGTTTTATTAAAGTTCGTGTTCAGGTTCCAGCATCACGCACCCCCCTAGAATAATTTACACAGAGAATCGTGAGTGTCCGGAATCAACTCCCCAGTAATGTTGTTGAAGCTGACACCCTGGGATCCTTCAAGAAGCTGCTTGATGAGATTCTGGGATCAATAAGCTACTAACAACCATACGAGCAAGATGGGCCAAATGGCTTCCTCTCGTTTGTAAACTTTCTTATGTTCTTATGTTCTTATAATACATTGTTGGCAGTTAATAAGAGTGGTAACATTCCATTCAAATTACAGGTTACAGTCAATTTATAAGTTTTATGTTTCAGACCTTTGAGGCAGAAACACATTCTATTGGCTATAGAATTTAACTATTGATTAGGTAATCAAAGCTGTATTAAAAGTAGTATTTAAAAATGTTTTTTTTCAAATGTGTTTCCATTTGATGGGTGTACGTCAGTATGATGAACAGTAATGTGCTGCTTCTTTCATCACAACAGAAGATACATGAGAGGGGCTTCACAAAAGTGCTAGTCATAGATTTCAAACACTATAAACGTCAGGAAATTGAGCCTATTGATCTATTTTGACTGTTAGAAGTCCATCTGTAACTAAACATATTGATAGATTACTCACCTCTTTAAAAATGTATGAAGAGTTTGAAATCAAAACTGCTAAGTGACACAGAGAAGTATGTTTTTTTTTTTTTTATTTTATCAATCATATACAGTCCTTGCTAATGGGTGCATTAGCATCCCATAATCACAGGACATGCAAATAAAAGTTGAATTAAAAATCTATAGAACATCAATTTCAGAATCGCTGCCTGTTCAGCTTTCTAGATGTATGTGCAAGTTCTGAGAATGAATATACAGATGTACCTACATGCTCACAATAATGTTTTATTTAATGCACTGGAGGACATTTTGTGCACAAAACTCTTAAATTAACAAGAAGCTCATATTTTGTGCGCCAAAATTTTTTCTTATTAGTTTTCACAACATAATCAGATTTTTAGAAGAAAAAAAAGTTCAACCATTGCCCAGGGGCACCAGCTTTCACAAATATATTGCAGAACATTAAGGATAAAGGCTAGTTGAAAAAGATACAGTGCTTCTTCTTTATTTCGCTACCTGAAGTACACATCAAAAAATCATGTAATATTGTATACTGCGAATTGGTGAAGGGCTCTTATACTGCAAAGTACTGAACATGACAATATACTGTCAACATGACCAAACTTTAGGTAATGAATGTAACCCCAGTTCCCTGAAAGAGAAGACAACCAATAACAATACTTTCGGGAATGCCTGCCACAAGTCAGGTATTTACTGAACATTTTATGTCAGAGCTGCCGATAGGCCCCTCCTGGGAGTGACATTCTCAGTCCCGCCTACTGAGGGAATAAGTAGTCACTCTGTGGAGATCATGTTCTCTTTTGCATCGATCCCAGGAATACGAGTGATGTGATCTCGCAAGGTTTATTGGTTGTCTTCTCTTTAAGGCAACCGGGGGTTATATCCGTAACCATTTCCTTTCAATTCGAAGACGACCAACAACAATACTTTTGGGGAAGTATATCAAAGCTGTCATGAGGAAGAGTGAGTGGAGACAGCAGATGAGGGACGTCTCGCTACGGCCAAACTAATGTTTGTGGTGTGAGCATGCAACCTCAAGGATCCTTGTGCCTAATGAAGGCACTGAGGAATTTACCACGTTAAGTTGGCAGAACCTGGTGAATGTATGTGAAGTAGCCCAGCTAGTCGCAGTGCAAATATCGGTCAATGAAGCTTCTCTAAAGAGGGCCCATGACATAGTTAATCCTCTGGTGAAGTGAGTGACCACACTCCCAGGAGGTAGACCAGCATTGGTATATGCAGTCGAGACTGTGTCCACAATCCAGTGGGCTGCTTTGAGAGGGCTTGACCCCGAGTCCTTTCACTATGACACACGAAGACCTGGTCAGACTGATGCAGCACTCTCGCCTCCATATTTCTAGGAGGACGTAACCGCTGCGTGCCCTTCAAAAATGTGTCACCAGGAAATTAGCACCTGGGGACACAGAATCAATGGGGACATGGCATGCAGATATGGCTGCTAGGTACACTTTCAGAGTAGAGGGGGATCTATCCTCCACTAGCAGGTCTTCCATAAACTGTAAAATGATTGCTGTAGGGCAGTATATGGGGTCATGACCTCTGGCCAGACGCCAATTTAGAAAATACCTCCACTTATAGGCATACAACGACCTGCCGCCTATAAGAAGGGGCCCTAGCATTCTGCAGTGTACTGACAACTGCATCTAAGGTGGACAGGTGGCCCCGTTCAGGCACCAGACTCACAGTTGGAGTCTGCCTGGTTCTGATTGCCAGGGAGTGCCTCTCACCTGATTGAGGAGATCCATGCGTAGGGGATCTCCCAGAGCTGGCCTTGTAGTAACTGACAAAGTTTTGAAAACCAGATTCACCTGGGCCATCTGGGAGCCACAAGAAGAACTGTCGACTTTGCTCTCCGGACTTTCTCTAGGGACAGGAGGTATTGGCGGGAATGCGTGTAAGCGCATACTGGGCCACTCGTAGGGTTAAGGCGTCGATGCCTAGTGGACCCCCATAGCGGTGGAGGGAGAACCATAGTGGCCAGTGAATTGTTTCTGCCGTGGCAAAGAGATCAACTCTGGCCTTCCCGAAACATTGCCAAATGCACTACCATCTGAGGGTGGAGTCGCCATTCTGACAGGTGAGGACCCCCCCTCGAGAGTAGGTCTCCCACCCAATTCACCACTCCAGGAAGATGAACAGCCCGGAGGGATAGCAGGTTCCTTTTTTGCCCAGGTCAATAGCTGAAAGGTTATGTGGTGCAACCCTGAGGACCGAAGTCCTCCCTGGTGGTTGACATACGCTACTACAGATGTCTCCTCTGGAACATTGTAAGGAAATGCTGGAGAACGAGGTGAACCACTTGCAGCTCCAGCGCATTTATGTGCAGGGCTGTCCAGCCACCCGACCAGGACCCGCGGACTCCTCTGCCTGCTCAGACCACACCCCAACCTGAGCTGCATGCGCCTGTTGTTACCACCTGACGGCTGTGGATCACTCCCATCCTTATGCCTTCCAAGGAAGCCAGCGGGGCTGCTTGTTTTGAGACACTCGCACCGAGGCCTGTCGGTACCAAGAAGACAATACCAACACTGTAGAGTGCTCAGCTGAGCTGGTTGAGGAAGCCCCACCAGTGAACTCTGTAAGCCTCCTGTGCAGGATCCATGGCTGGGACGCTGCAAAGATTGTGCAGAATGTCTCATCCCCTAAAGTGGAGGAGATGTGCTGCATACCCAGGCGAAGCATCCCTCCACAGGACGTGCAAGGGTGGAATTTCGACATCTCGACATGCCGGGGCTAAGCACCGATGCACGGAGCATCTGAGCACTAAGGGTGTCCAAGCACCAATGCACTGGCCCTGAGGTACCGAGAGCACCGAAGCACGGAGGCACCGAGGCTCTGAGGCACTAATGCATCAATGCAGGGAGTGTCTATGCACGACGCACGAGGCTCTGGAGCACTGAGGGCACTGAAGCACCAAGGCACCAAAGCTGTAAGCCACCGAGGCACAGAGCAACCGTGGGCACCGATGCAGGGAACGCCTAGGCAATGAGGGCTCCGAAGCACAGAGGCTCTGGGGCACCAAGGGTGCTGAAACCCCTGAGGCACAGAGAGCACAGAGGGTGCTGAAGCACCAAGGATCTGGGGTGCCAAGAAACTGAGGTTGCCGAACCACCGAGCACCGAGGACATAAGTACCAAGGGTACTGGGCCAGGTGTCTAATCTGAACCACGCGCAGTCACACGCGTATAGCTTGCAGGTGTGGAGCACTGCCTACAGACATTACCAGTTTGGGCCATGTGCAGTCACACATCTGCAGCAGCGCATAGTTTACAGCGGAGTGGAGTACAGCCTGCAGACAGTATAGTGACCGTATAGTATACACTGGAAGTACACGTTTTTTTTTGTTTTTGTTTTTTTTTTATTTTTTGAAAGAAACACATACACACACAACAGAAGCTGAAAGGTAGGTTTTTTTTTTCTTTTGGGCCACGCAAACCAAGCGTGCGTATCTGAGTCAGCCCAGCAATGTCAACTCAACAGCGGGCCGGTGGAGGAATACGCTTGTCTTTTTTTACTTATTTATTTATTTATTTAAGCTGCAAAAAGCAGAGGAAAAATCCACACAATACAGCAGAGCTATATGGTTAAGAAAAGCAGACTACAGATGGCAGACAATGTAGGATGTTGCAAAGAAAGTTTTAAAAGAAAAACATTATTATTATTATTATTATTATTATTATTACTATTATTATTAAACGGAGCACAGTTGTGCAGGGTTTTTAGCTCACTCTTCAGAAGCCGAGTTTCTGATTCTAGGGAAGTTGCAAGCTGACTTCCAGCAATAAATTGTAGAGGAACTGCCAGAAAACTCGAAATGAAAGCCCTTTCACATAGACTCAATCACACAACTGCAGAGGTTAGTATACCTACCTTGATTGTGAGAAGCAAAAAAGAATGTGATCTCCTTGGAGTGATTATGTTACTTATTCTCTCCATAGGTAGGACCTATCGGCAGCTCTGACATAAAATGCTCAGTAATACCTGACATGTGGGTAGGCATATCCAAAAGTATTGTTGTTGGTGTTGGAAAACATGGATTGAGAATTGATTAGGGGTTTGCTACGCATGTGGACTAGCAGAGCTATACTGGTGTTCTTTTCTGAAAAGAGACTAATATTGCAGATAGCAGACTGTTTGGTTCAAATTGCATGTACTGCTAACCACTGATAGAGACGATGCGTCTACAAACTGCCCAACAATGACTGCAAGCTAATGAGATAACAATGCTGTGGACTAGAAGGGAACAGGCGCTAGACTTCAGAGAGATCAAAAGAGATAATCCCACTGGCATCAAAGGGGGTCGCAAGGAGATAACAAAAGGCAGATGTATGGACCTTTTGTCTCCAGGAGTGTGAAGAATGCACTGAGTTCAGAGGTTGTCACACTAGACTACACACACAGACACACACACATTAACATTCACACAATAAATTAAATTACCTTAACAATTGGTTAATGTCAGAGAAAGGGGAGGTGGACCATCTATACAGAAGGGTATTTAATGTCACGCAAACATTGTAATGTTGAGTTTTCTGTATGTCCTGTACCTGGGACCAGAATGCCTGCATATTTCAATAAACCTGGCAACTGATTGAAGAAAAGGACTCTGTGCATTTTCTTGAATCTACTTACTCACCATCTATTTTTTTGTAAGTTACTTCAGTTGGTCATCTTCACATTGAAGGGGGACTGAATTAACCACATTTGTCAATTATTGAATTGTGAATTAACAAGGGAGTGCTGTGCTTGACTTGAAACTTTTTGCCCAAGAGGACACCCCTATTACTGGGCAAACCTTGTAAGCTCTTGCCATGCATTGATGCTTCACAAGATACAGCAAAACAACACCTCTGCTTAATTTATACCACACTGATATTTACTAATTATGCTGTCAATGTTTGCATTTGACAAGCAGATCCATTGATCTCTCAAACCCTGCAGTAAACAACATTCGAGTTCTGCAGGCAACTTTCAATTGTGCTGATTAATTGAAAGAGATTAACCAATATAGTTGTCAGCCAATTGTAACATTCAATAATACATAATTGTTTAAAATGGGAATTGAGTGATATATTTAAAAGAGAAGACAAGATTATAATTGCTTTTTGATACATAGAAGACATACTGTGCTAATTGTTTTATACGCATCAGGCTACAATATTAGTTAATTTATTTTTAAGACATGGTTGAAAATCTTATTGCTATATTGTAATATTGTCCAAATTCTTCAGGTCTTCTGTAGAGCATCTAAAACAAAAAACAATGCAAACCCCTTTCTGTTTGAGCTATAGTTATTGCATATAATCTTTAGAATACATTAACACATTAAGCAAGCTACAGGGGCATTTTGATGGGAGGGGAGCCTGGCTCGTTCTTCTTTCTTATATTGCACTGTGTTCACTGAGAGATATACTAATTCCCGTTAACGACACCAGGAAAGGGTCCTATTGATCCATTATCAGTGCTTTTCAACAGTTTAAAAAAAAGAAACATACCTCTGTGGGACTGTGTAGCTCTGTGGGAAGGTTAAACACATTCTCTAAACTCACTCCCTGAATCTATCCCTGAACTCAATGAAAATGAGCCTATGATTCTTATGGGTATCCATAACATGGGTTACTTCTCTGAAACTTAACAGTTTATTTGCACAAAGCTAGTTTAGTGTATTTAAAACACAAGAGGTTTAACAGTCAAAACTGCTAAAAAAGCATAATATTTACAAATAGTTTAAAAATGATCAATTATATATGTAAATAAAAGTTGAGTCATTTCAGAAAAGTCCGTTTGTTTTTTTTATACAAAATGGATTGTTGCACAGGGTTCAGTTTCTCATTAAGCTAAAATAAGAAACTACATTTTCAGCAAAGCTCTTTTCATCAATCCAGTATGGTTTCACACTTTCTTGCACAACATGTCCTCTTGTCACTTCAGACGATGACTTCTTTCACGCCTGAAACAGCACAGTTAAAGAATATTTGCATTAGTTTGTGCACAAAAAAGACATCAGTGGACATAGACCTTTCTCCCATTGTGTTTATTTTAGTAAAAAAATGAATCTATAAATAACTACTGTACACCTTTATAAATCACATTGGATTTTTTCAATCTCCTTACCTCAGATAACATATTTCACTCTTATATTCTCTGTGTTACATTTTTTTAATTGTTATTTTTTAATCATTAGCCAGATGGAAACATGTACATGGTCATTACCTGTACATTCTAATTGATGGTTCTGCGATTCAAAACAAAGATTTATACTTTAAATAATAATAATAATAATAATAATAATAATAATAATAATAATAATAATAATAATAATAATAATTAGAACTGCCAGGCAGTTTTACGGCTCCCAAGCCCCTGTAACTGTACCAGTAGAAGCAAGTTGAGTTCTTAGTTTGCCAATTTTGAAATCAGCAACCATTAGTTCCCCAGAAGAATATTTTGTTCTTTTTTCAAAGATGCGTCATGTGGCAATTTTGTTTGATGCACAAACATTGGTTTTGGTTTATAAAACATCACCATTTTGACATATTTGTATTCTATTGTCACTGGGACAATGTCTAAGAAGTTTTCAAATAATAGCAGTTTGCTGTTATTAGCAGGTGGGTCAAAGTTTTCATTTGGTCCAGGACCAATTTGATTTAAATCACTAACACTGTATACAACAGACATTTGCAACAAATTCAGCCACTGTAAATAAAAGTAATTTGCAGTTAAAAGATTTCTATGCCTTGGAATTGTAATCTACCAGGGGATGTACAGAATGAAATGACGTTAAAATCAGCTGTGTGTAAAACACATCACAGGCTTAATAGTTTGGAATTCACAAGCACAAGGATGACAAGCCAGTATGATATTTCCCCAGAAGATTTTGAAAAACTCAATTGTACCAACACAGGCATGATAAGTTTCAGGTAAACCATTTTCAAACTGAACATGTTTTAAATGTAAAAAGAAAGTGTAGGTGTGGCAGCCATCATATTTGTATTGTATTGTCACCGGGACAGTTCTTACCAAGTTTGGAGTCTGTTGTTTAAACAGTTTACTGTCAAGGGCGAGTTTCAATAAAATTTCTGCCAGCCATGTTGACATTCAACTTTATTGCAGCAACTTCTGTTTCGCAAACTTGAAGCATGTTTAGTTGCTACTGATATATTTCAAGTTTTACATCACTCGCTCCACCGGCTCCCAAGAAGAAGTGTCAAGGATGATGCTTGTGAAGTTTGTAGTTAGTCAAGCAAACCGTTTGTCAACTGAGGCAGTTTTAAATTTCAGAAGCCAATGTACAACTGGCGTCCATGTTGTTTTATAAAACATCACCATTTTCACATATTTATATCCCATGGTTACTGGGAGAATAACTACCAAGTTTGGAGTTTGTCGGTCAAGCGTGTTCAAATAGCAGCAGTTTGTTGTTAAGGGAGTGTTTCGCAAGTTTGTGGCAGCCATTTCAACATTAAAATTTATGGCAGAAACTTCTGCTTCACAAACTTTTATGCCAAGTGTCAGATCAATCGCTCCACCAGTTCTCAAGAAGAAGATTTCAAAAGGTCTTATTGAAAAAATGCGTCAGGGCGCCAATTACAGACTCAGCAGCAGAATTTTTGTAGCATCTGACAGCCAAATTATCCAGCTGGTTACCTCCCAGAACCTGATCAGTCACACAGCTTCCAAGCAGCAGCAGTTTAAAGTTTTGGGGGAAAAAAATAAACTTTTAACAACAACAATAGGCTTCCCAGCCTTGCTGGGAAGCCTAATAATAACAAAGCCTAACCCTTTACAAAACGTGCCAGCTCACACAATCAACAGCAGGTTACTTACCTTAAAGACAGTCATTTACCAGTTCCAGTATCTAAAATAAATACAATTAGTGATCAAAAAATCAACTGAGATTCATGAATGAAAGCTTCATTGACCTGAAAGCTATCATATATAAACTGTAAAGAAAATACATAATGGTCTGGATTTTCCATTTTCCCTTAAGTATTTGCATGTGAAAACACACAGATTTGGCATAAAGTGTTTTGGGGTTTCCACATACAGCATGCTGTGGCTAGCTGACATAAAAAAAAAAAAAAAATTTAAAAAATGTATTTCAGTTAAGTGTATCCGCACATTTCTATTTCATTCCTAGGCATGTCCTTAACCTAGCAAAGACAGAATGTTGTTTGAAGATACCAGGGGCAAGAAAAAAAATAAAAATGACAGCAGGTGCCCACAGAACTAGACAATGACATATTACTGTATTCCAAAAACACTGAAATGATGACATAAACCGGTTGGATAAGCACTAGGGATTCAAGGGAGCAGGGATTTCTGACTGTCTGCCTGCCTCTCATGGGTGAGAGAATATTGTGTAAATCCAGTAATATAGACAGGTGTGATCGTTACTGGTTCATGTTGTAATCAGTGGTACTGCCACCATTAAAAAGTTAAAAATCTGCCCTAAGCAAAGCAAGTATATCGTAAAAAATTAACGAACTGTTTTATTTATTTTTTTTATTTTATCTTATGGACACGTTTTAGAAATAGAAATGGATTGACTCTTACCTGAAAGCTCATTTTCAAGCATATGTTTTTTAATCATGTAGAGCTTTATTGCAAGAAAACATAAGGCAAAGAAGGCACCGATTCCAGCTCCAAGTACTGCATACCTGACTTCTGTAAACCAAAATACTAGCATATTACAAGCAGCCCTACACATAGTACATGTCATATAATATATATTCCTAAAGGAAAGGAAGATGTACAAAATACCACTTTAACCCAGATTTTTTATTTTATTTTTAAACCTGGTTTAATTAAACAATAATATTCCTCAATGTTCAAGAAACTTGACTATTTCTAAAGAATGAATGGAGTTAATAATATGTTTTAAAAAATGACTTCAATTAAAATGTGCATTAAATGTGTTAACTGAGTCAACAGTCTTTCCAGTACCAATGAACTGACACAGATAATAAATCATTTTTGTCATATAAATTTAGACTAATTCTGTTCCAAACACACATTGTTAAAGAGTTTGCAAATTAACTCTCCCTCCTGTGGTTAATATGATGCTCCATCAACACTGGGATGCACCATCAGTCCTCAAAAATGGAAATTTACTGCTTTACACTCTTAACCTTGACAAAGATCACAGCAACTTATGAGCCAGGTTTACTCTGTATTTTGTCTAAACCTGTCTAGTAATCTGTTGTGGCACAAGCTGCTGCCATTTCATGCAATATCTCGCAGCAATTGAAAAGGGAAAGCTTCAGTCTCTGCTGTGGAGATTATACAACACATGCAATGCACCACGGCTAGCTATGAAGGTAAGTTAGTACAGTTACAATCAGTTCAGTAATATTACTGTATTTTACAATGTTTGATTGATGATGCCTGCAGTATAAAATGCATAATTTTCCCTCTTGTCAATTAACAAGTCTCAATGGACCAACGGTTACGGACAATTGGTCAGAGGTCTTCCTGATGTGAGAATCTTTGTCCACTGAATTCTGTTAGTTTTAGAAAATGATGTATGTCTTAAATAGTTTACCAAAACCATTTTTTGGTAAACTATTGATATTTCTATTAATATCTATTCAGCAGCTAATTACCGGGAGTAACTTGTTTGAATGCAATCGGTTGCTAAGCAACCCGTTTATGTGACCTTTGGCACGTGTATGTGATGGCCCCAAGGTGGACAGCAAAATCTTGTCAACGTCACTTGAAATTCTGACATGTCTGACTTTGTAGGCAGCTTAGTTTCAGTGCCTTATGTGTTGTTCTGGGAACTTATAACTGGAGCCCCTCATTTTGTGTAGTAAAGGAAAAGAGTAGGAACAACATATTTGGAGTATCTGTTATGTATCAAACAGATTAACAGTGGTAGTCATTGCTTGTATGTCTTCATTTTACGTCAATGGAAAAGTGATTTGTTATTATAAAACAGGTTTACCTGGATCGTCTTCACTGTCCAATCCAGTTCCATTAACTTTTGTGCTTAGACAGTCTGCAAATTAGTATGTTAATAAGTTGTATTAGTAAAAACACAGTGGAACTACTCACATTACTGCATGCATAAAACAATACTGTTTATGTTAGCACACAAATGAGCTTCTTATCAGTCTTTCATTTTATTGTTTTATAAAATTTAATATTGCACATTTTGTATTCCATTTTTTAAAGTTTCTATCTTAAAAAAATACCAAAGCATTTTAAAAGATAAAAGATTTGCCTTCTCGAGGAGTAATAGCAACTGATATTATCTACTTGCAATGCCCAAGAGAAGAAGAGTTGTTTCATAATTCCTAATCTACTCAATGACATGACTGATAACATCAATTTGAAATGGCAGAGGAAATCTGTGTGAGCTGATACATGATTTAAAACTGCAGAAAAGCTGACTGAAGCATGGTTGGCATTGTGTTTAGTAGATCTTAGCAATGATTAACAAGCGTCTTGTTTTCACAAGCAAGTATACAACTGGATGGCTCAATGGAGTGGCAACAGATTTTGAAGTCTAATTATGTCAGTACTTAGAGGCTAATCCTGGTCAGTACTTTAAAAGAGACCTGGAAGAAAAACCAGGTGCTGCTGGAAATGACATTGGAGTCTCAGAGCTTCAATATAACAATGCATTACTGCCTGCATCACGAATGCCTTGTCTAATATTCAAACATATGTGAAGTTCATATACTGGTATAAACATGGGGAGTGCTATATAAATATCCTGAAATAAGAATGTATAAACCCATGGATGATATTAATGGTCCTGAGCTTCTATTTGAAACCAAAATATTTTCAAAGGTGAGGATTATGCACACATAAACTTATAATACAGGATGCCTTACAAAAAATGCTGATCTTTGAAAACAAAAATGACAAAAAATGTAAAATGATAATATTGTACCATGTTGAGTGTGCAATAACTTGCTCAATATACAGGTACTCAAGGGCATTCCCCCAATACAACAGAAACACACCCTAATGTGTATACCAACACTATGCTACATCTGTCATTTACACACATAATCCTCCTCCGTCAAAATATTAATCTTTTTAAAAAAATCAGTTAAACCTATACTTATAATTTGTGGCTCTTGAATTGGAACTATAATATTTCCATATTAAATTAAGTTAAATATCCCAGTAAAAGAGATATGCAATATGAAAATCAATGTAATTTAGTAATACAAGGAAAACACAAAACAAGTATTTCATTATAGCATCTTTTTTTTTTTTTTTACCTTATTAAATTAAATAAAGTTGCAGCAGTCTGTTCTCCAGAATTAGATATTTGGCAATGTTTACAATAAAGTTGCAGCACATTAAGACATCCTCAGGCTGTACAACAAAAACAAACAACACCTAGTGTGGAATTGAGTGTCTCACTGTAGTACTTAATATACTTGTCAGACCTAATACAGTACCACAAGCACTTAAATACCCTATCTACTAATTTCCTTCACATTTATATATATATATATATATATATATATATATATATATATATATATATATATATATATATATATATATATATATATATATATATATATATATAAAATACATTTCATTTTATTAAATTTATTTAAAGACTGAGAGCCCCAAATTGCTATACAATAAATAGACAAGACAAATATATCCCAGGTAAATCAACCAGCTATAAAGCACATTCATAAGAAAATACACTAAAGACTACTCACCCAAGGAAAGAATAACTGTCAAAGCAGAAACCCAGCTGAAAAACACAACCATGTTGTTTACTAAGTTCACCGTACTATCATCAGCCTTCTTGATACTTGAAAATGGGTCACATGACAGAAAAAAATGTAACAACATCCTGAACCCGTTCCTTCTTTTAAAAAGTGCCTGCAAAGTAGATGTGACAGTGATATGATTAACCATGATAACAGCTGAACACATTAGCAATGCAATGGATATTTAGGACAGTAAAAATGCATCTTGGGTGATCCTAAATGCTAAAATAATTCAAAAGTCCCAGTATAAAAACATACTTTTATTGAGGATTGTACAGTACACAGTGGAGATTGTAAGTGGTCAATGTGGTTCACACTTAGTACTCAAAAAACAACGCATACAGCACATAACTTACTGTGAAAAAGCATTAGCATGGGTGTGATAGGTGTGGTTTCATACTGTCGGTGAAGAAGTCTCAGTATATTATGAGGTTTTATTATTATTATTATTATTATTATTATTATTATTATTATTATTATTATTGTCAGTAGTAATAGTACTAGTAGTAGTAGTATCATTTCTATCCCAACCAATCTAAGCTGGATATTTTAAAGTATTAAATATTCTTTAGGAAAAGAGCCCTGTGGCATGCTGAGGGTCTATAATGTTTGGCAATATGAAACTGTCTTTTGTGGCTTTTAATTGGCTGCCAGTGCCAACCAATAAGGGTAATTTAGGGAGATACTTACTGTATAAAAAGGAGACTTCACTCAAGTCATATGGTAGTGTACCATGGTGGGAACCTCAGTATTACTAACATGAACTCTTTCCAGGGGACTTGCCCTTTACTGTCTCATCAATAGGAGATTGCTGGTAGTTGGGGAACAGCAAAGGTATGCGAGTAGTGATATGGCAAAATAAGCTTTGTGGATCACATGAATACATGAATCGCTTTATAATCTTTTTGTATTTAATGGAAGATTTGTAAAAAAGATATATATATATATATATATATATATATATATATATATATATATATATATATATATATATATATATATATATATATAGTCTTAATGGCTCTCTAATCAGACTTAGTATAAGTAGGTGAGCAGATAACCTGGAAAAAAGGTTTTATTTAAGGATTTTAATGGATCCATTGGCCACACGGCTACAATACGTATCATCTTAAAGGTAACTTTCTCCAGATCAAGATTAGCCCTTTCGTACTGTGCCACTGTGGTACTGTTTTTGTAAAAATTGGTTTAAAATTGGTTATGAAACTGGAAAACATGAAAATTGTAAAAATTAAAAAAAGCTTTGAATTTACCCCTGATCATCCTATTCTTACCAAAATTGGTATGATGAGTTGTTGAAACATGACAATTTTAATTTGATAGAATTGAATCATTTAAAGGCCTTAGGCATGAAAATATTCACCCTTTCCACCTCAAAAAATAGATAATTTTTATTATAAAATTAGCAATATGTGGCAATTGTTAATCTTGTATTGAAGACTGTTGAAAAAATTCTTAATTCAATGTATAAAACTATATACACAGTCTTTCTGATTATATGAAAGACAAGCTGGGCATGTCAGAGTCTCAAGTTAACAGCAGTGTACCCTTTAATGGTTTATGTAACTTTCCAATTTGCTCCCCAACATACCGCCCTTCCAGAAGTATGTTCCACTGAAATTAACGCTGCATATTTCAAAAACACAAACACACTGAAAGAAAATATGAATAAAAAAAATGATCTTCAAAGTTAAAGCTTGATTAATCATGAATAAAGTATTTGTACAATACAGTTTATGAAAGAAAATGTATTGGTTCTAACATAGGGACCTTTTTTGAAGTCTTTTAATTTAGTATGTAATCCTGAGATCATCTAAAAGCATTTCTCAGTCTCTACTCAGTTCAGTCAGTGAGCTGGATATCTAAGAGTTATTTTTCTTGCTCTTTTAAACAGCATTTATTTTAAGTCATTTAACTAATAAATATTGTTTTAAATTATTTAGTGTTCCAAGCTAAATATTCAAATATAATTGGAATTATAACACATTAGTGTCAGGTTGTAATTTTATTCTTAAATCACTCAGATTTTATTGCTGCAAGTACAAGGCATGCCTGTTAAGGCATGTTTTCTTTCAGAAAAAAAAAAAAAAAACTTTTATTGAAATTCTATTCATTGATGGGCTGCCAATTAGCAAAATGAAATTATGAGATACTGAATATAAATTGATTTGACAACAGAGCACAATTAAGAAAAAAAATATTTCAAGTAGAATTTTTAGAAATGGTACATTAAGACATTCAATGTTCAAAGTAACTTGCAATAGTGTAATTTTGAATGTGGCAATATGGTAATTTTCAGTGGTTTCATCATTAAGTTGATGAACTGTTATGGGAGTACAGCATCCCTCTTCTCCTTGGCATGTGCACATTTCAATACATTGCAGATTTTGTTGGTGACAGATATGTCTTGTTAAAGAACAGCAGAGACTGCCAGTACTGCAAGAGCAAACAAGATCCTGCAAAAACTCAGAAGCTGTAGAGTCCTGTGGCAAGGATGGCTTTGTGGTGACGTCAGACCAGGAGGAGAGTTCTGCGAGTATGAAGCGCTGCAGCATGTATTTATTAATTAAATAAAAGGTTTGAATACAAAACACTGAACCCAAAAACAAAACGGCACGGTAGCCAAAACAGACAGACACACAAAACTGTAAACAAGTAACGTACTGCTTTAAAGCCAGCACTAGTAGCAATTGTTTACTGTTTCTGTTTTCACTCACGTTTCCCGTTCTTACTCCCTGAACACCCAACCCGACTCGGTTGCTTGTTAATCATTCAAACGAGTCCAGGCACAGTCTGTGTGTGAACATACATACACATTAAATAATAACAACACATAACAAAACACAAAATACGCACAGGGGTGGGGTGTACTGTGACACAGGGCCAGAAAAAGCACTGGCACTATGCCAGTATCTTCCATTTTCCTCCCTTGGTCTAATGGAGAGCCTAAATTAGACTTGGCTACATGGGATGCCATCCAAATTTTCATTTGCCATGGAGCCATGTCACATGCTGTTTGAAGTTGTCTTCACACAGTGGTAGCTTTGCAAGACCAGTATACTTTTTTTGTTGACAGTTTATTAATATTTTCATGGTTTTTGCTTTCCTTATCTTTAGGGTCATACATGTGAGCTGTGATCTTGCTTCTTCCTCATCATCTCCCCGAGCGATGTCAGATCTTTAATCATGGCTAGACCTTTTTCTTGAATTACTTTGAAACCTGTCTTTTTTCCAATTCCAAACATCAGAGATGTTGTGTCACATCCAGGGAGGGCATGAAGAGCAGGAAGTATATTACAAAATACTACAGACAAAGATCTACATATTTCATGGACTCCAATAAAACAATGCAGGTATGTTGTACTTGTCACATTTAAACATCCTTTTAAAAGCAAGTGTCAATATTTACAGATGCCACATGACGTCAGTCTGTATATAAAACAAAATATCACCTGTTTTAATAAACTGAAGTGCAATAAGGACAGTAACAATTTTATTGAATAAAAATGCTTGTAAGTGCAGAAAGATACTATATGTTAACATCAGCAGAATATGGAACCCCAGTTTCTTATAACAGTTGTTATGATGACCAAACATGTGTGAGTACTGTTGTGTAAAAAAGTAGCTTAAAATTAACAGTTGCATTTATGAAACGTAGAACAAGAACAGCAACAAATACAAATACACTTAAGGTTTGTGTATTGCACATGGGTCATTAACAAAATGCCCTGGAAACTTAAAATAAAGAATATTATAAATGAAGGGCTGTAATGCAGCAAAAAGAGCAAATGTTAAACAAACAAGGAAGTGAAAAGGTTACAATACCAAGCTGAAAAAAATTGTCTTTATGTATTCCCATAAACCAATGTTATCTTTCGCCAATCAAATCGTAGAGTGCCTGAATAAAGTTTGGAGTCAGCACGTCTGTTGCGTCTTGCATCACAGATATAATAGACTTAGTTACATTGTTTACCGTCAGCAGTTTAAGTTGATTTAATTGCATAAGATTCCAAATGAGCTGATAATATCTTTTCTACCAAAGAAGGCAGCACAGTAATTTATGAGCACCGTTACCATTATGTAAAACAGTCTGTAGAGTGAGTTTTGTGCTAAAGCAGGATCAGCTGTTGCAGGGAAAACAAAGTTTATTTCTCAAACTGACCATTTAAAAAATGTGACAGCAGAACACATAGAAATACTTGGGACTGTAATTAGGAAGTGTACTATGTACTGCAGCTTACTTGATTGCAGTAAACAAAACAAAACCAAAAAAAAAAAACACCATTTACTAAAAGTAGCTCTCAGGCTGTCATACATTTTCATTAGCACAAGGTGCTTGCATGGTGTATTTGATATCGTAATTATAGCAGAACAAACTCACTGCAATTTAAACTTGTTTTTACTGAAGAGTAAACGATATGTAAATCATAAGAGCTGTCTGTGTTATATGCTGTCAGATCAGGATGTCACTAACACTGAGCAGCTGCAGCATGCTGTCTCCATATTACTGTACAACTCTACACAATTAAGGGTGCGGTCACCAATTCCATACAGAACACTTACAAAATAATAAAAATATAAACATGCAGAGTTCATGAATAGATTAACCATTCAGCAGAATGTGGCAACAAACAAGTGAGTAAAGACACAAACTTGGTTGTAATGGGGTAGGTCTCAGTTTTACAACAGCAGTTTTTAAGATTGCACATAGTTACTGGTACACTTGGTGGTCCCTGCTGGAAACACTGGTACTTGAAAAGGTTGAAAACCCACTGGTCTAGGATATGCCTTTGACTTTTTTTTTTGGTACTCATGACTAAGTTGGATTTTCCTTGGCCATGCTGGGCCTCGATAACTATATCGGTGCCATAATACTTTTCAAGCCTTCTCTGAAGTTTGCTAGTGGTGCAGCATCCTGCTGCAATCTTGTCAGATAAAAGAAATTGAGGCCTGCTCGGCAGATTGCTTAATAGAACACGTCTCTGTTTTCAATGAGCTCAGTGTGTGTTTCTCGTACTGGTTGGCGGAATGCCTCCTTGTGGTATGATTGTGTACATATCACAGCATCAGCACTATTGGTTGGATTAGATTTGATTTTCAAGTAAGTTGCCATACAAGCAGATTGGTACATAGCTTTTTATACTACACAGGTTTTCACCTGCAATTCAGAGAAGCATGGTTTCATCATTCTGATCTTGTACTGCTTTAAGAAAGCTAGATGCTTGTTCTGTAGACTGTATAACATGATTGTATAACATAAGATTTGTATCTTTTTTTTGTTGGCAAATATCATTGGTTGTCACTGGCTACACAAATTGCACGAAATGATGTCTCTTATACAATAAGAGATGCCCTTCACACGACATATCAACGTATTATAAATCACACACATAAGGATTAGACAAATATCTTTACAGTGAAAATAGCTTAGATTTTCATTAAATATAACTTTCAACCCCCTTTCTCCCCATTTAATAATGGTTTGGTCCAATGGACCATAACTGACCTACAGTAGCCAATCTCTGCTGTGTTTTCATGCTAGTTCAACGTGATGAATCTATTTATTAAAAACAAACGTACATCCTGTAAAGCTCGCACAACTAGTATTTAAGTGTCCTGAAGCGTCGTTAGTAACTGAAGAGTTGAAACAGTTGCTCTGATTTGGTGTAGGAAAGGTTTGTTTTTACTTCACTGGCAATAAAGTTTTCCAGTTGGTATCTGTCATCGGACATTTGAAATTTGAAACTTACATTCCTCTTCTGTGAAGATATTGTTCTATATAGAAAATGTTATTGCTGCAAAATTTAGAACACAAGATTAAGTTTTATGTCTCAGTGGTTATTTTAAGCCTTCTTAAACTAATGAGGCAGGCAAGTATTGACAATGATTCAGAGATAGCACAGCTGTTTTAGATGCCTTGGTTATGTTATAAACCCACAATGGGTTGTGAAACTGACGACTCCCTTGAAAAAGTATTAGAGTAGATGAGAATAATCAAGTATAAACAAGGCTCAAGTTCTCATGGAATATTTCCCATAGCCCAACCGCCACGAATCCCCCCCCCCCATGCACATCTGAAAATAAAACAAACAGAATCATTGAAAGCAATTACATTTATTTTATTTTAAACCAAAGCAATTTGTTCGACAGGTTTTATAAGCATTTCTTACATGTTTTGTTTTTCTGTTTCTGTAGCCAACTAGGAAATTACATAAAAGTACAGTTAAGTAAAACTTCAAACTTCAAATAAGTAAAACTCCAGAAGACAAATGTGTGAATCAACATTATTTTCAAGTACAAATGGACTTCCACAAAGAAGGTCTCCGATTCCCAACACATTAAGTAAATTACATTGCTAGAAAAAGACAGGCGTTACATTTCCAGTTTTAGATTCACAAATTACTATAAAGAAAATAAAAAGGTTTTCATAATCTAGTGCTGACAGTGTTCTAAATCTTTTCTCAGGCCATTCAGATACCTCAATGTGTTATGTTTCAAACTAGTTAACCTCTTACATTCTCAGGCAACCAAACCAATTCAATCATGGAAACACAGCAAATACATTGTGTCAAGTATACACAGCAGTTAACTAATTTACACACAGCACTAGCAACAACGAGGGAAAGGCATGCACATATGTTGTTGTTGTGCTTCTCTCCATACTGTACATAAATATTTTCATATAATAATTGCCATGAAAATAACTTGATACAGTCCTCATGAAAATAAATGTTCATAATTATTTATAGTAAAATTGTATTTTGTTTTCAATACAGAACAGCCTCAAACTGAAGTCAAGGTGAGGAAATATTTACCGGCTGAATTTAAACCCTGAGTATAAAGATAATTTACCGCAGTAGCAGAATTAACAGCCTACTGTATTTCAATACATGTGAGATCATTAACTTTACTGGAGTGTACAGGTCAACTTAATATTACTACTGCATATCAGGTACTTCACGATACCACAAATATGTAAGAACTTGGCATATTCAACGGATGCTGTTGTCTTCTTTAACAACAGTTTTTATGACTGTCAAACTTTGTTAAATGCATCAAACCAGACTTTTAAAAAGAAACACTCTTTAAATCACTTGTGAGTTTAAAATTTATGAGCAACATATGGAGCCCATCATCCCATGTGATTGGTGGCTGGAAAAAAGGATTCCTTTACCCAGGACTAAAGAGTAACCTGCTGCATGAAGTCGTGGTCTACAGTGTTGTGATTGATATACAACATCTCAGCACAAGCAGTTCAGAGGACACAAGAACATCCTTTTTCTAAAGTTTCTCGTGAGCTGATGTTTGTGTAAACACATTGCAACACTGTCCTGTACAGCAACACGCTGCTACTATCAGTTTACTGTTTGGTTGGAAAACCATGATCTAACATGAGTCAGGCAACAACAGCCAGATTGGCAGGCACACATTGTAGTGGCAGAGATAGCCAGCACTATCAAATCAAGGAAGAGCAAGGTACAGGAAGGAAGGAGAGGCCTTGGGTATGGGCCAGAAAAAGAGGACTATTATATCCATTTAAGTTGACTGCAAAGTGTACATGAGCCTAGGGCTTTTTACTTGCATACATGATGTTGGTACGTACATCTCAGTATTGTGCCATGAGAGAGCTGGTGTAGATAACAGTGAGGGAGAGTTTTGGAATTATAAAAGGAAAACGTGGGGGCTGGTGGAAAAATGGGTAGCATTATTAAGCTTCTTAAATGATTCCTGCAGCAGATCTACATCTTAATTAAACATTTATTTTACAACCCATTCTCATACAATAATACAGATTATGCATGTATCTAAAAGTGTGTATGAGACTAAATGGAATGGTCAGTGACAAGACACTTGCATTGAGTATCAGCAGTTAAGGTGTTGTTGTCTAGTTAGCAAAACCTCAATTGTGGCCTGAGATAATCTAATGATAGTAATACCTCCTTTAAAAGATACAGTAGACTATGATTGGGTGTTATTATCACTGCTTTCACCCATAATAGCTACTAGACGTAATGTTGTAATTATGAATAAATAAAACAATACATCTCTATCAGGCTTTGTAAAATCTTGAATCTTCAGAATATCTAAAACAAACTGCAACTGAATTCAGTAATGCAGTGACATGCATTGCAGATTACAAATAGCAGTAAATGCCCCAAATTGATTTTTGAACTGAAAATAATAACCATATATTTTTTTTCTTTATAAAAGTGCTACAGCAGAACTCATGAACAAAAAACATAACAAACAAACAAAAATAGACAGTGGAAAAAGTATTGAAATAACTGAACACCTGCAAAGAAAATATTGTAATATGCATACATCAACTTATTAAACATGCATTTTTGTATGAATGATGTGCTATGCTGTACTTACCACAATCTAGATTTTATCTATACAGTAGTAACTGATATGATAAAGTTATGCTGTGTAGATTATCTTCCATAGAAAATTAATGACCAGTGGATTATTTTCATCTCACTTAGTCACCAATTCTTGACATGGAACAATACCAACTGGCAAACCTGGCATTATTAACAAAACAAAACGTTAATACTGTATGCAGTATATTTTGATTCAGGTCAAAAAAGGTAATGCTGTATATTTTAGCTCTGATTGGCACCTGCTCCTGGTTGGAATGCTGTAAACAGGGAGGAGTCTAACATTTCTGGGAGTGTGATAGTCAGCCATTCAGACCCAGTTAAAATGCTTCCTCTGCTGCTGGACTATAGCATACTTCAGAGTTTCTATCTGCATCCGTGAATGATGGCTGACCTCACTGCTGTCAGAACATGTGTGACTGTCCATCATGTCAACAAGCCCTGCTCGCCGGCAGCCAGGACTCCTGGGAAAATATTCACAGCGTCTATCTCCTATTATAGCATTGACTGTCTGCAGTATAAGGCTTCGGGAAGATCACTTGATGTGAAAAACATTTGGAAATTGTGTGGGTGATAGCTGGAAAGGTTTTCTGTATGCCTTGTGACCTTCTTTGCTAAGAGGTAAATGTTTGCAGATAGTAAAATAAAAATGCCTTTGAATTCTTTTCTACTTTTAAGAGGACCCAAGTGCCTACATAGCACTAGCAGGAAATCACCAGGGTACAACTACACTAAAATTTGTTAGGCTCTCATTAAAGTGTAATACATTCAGGTTACCAAAACTCACTGTAGCTGTTAAAGAGAAAGCAGTCATATTTTACCTTGTGCAAACATACCTATGAATTGTTGTGGCTTCTTAAAATAATTTAGTATGAATGCTAAGCCATCCAGGACACGAATCACATCACATACACTATACTGTATGTACAGTAAAAGTATTGTTTTTATTTTAAAAAAATTAGTACACACAGCCCCAATATTCCAAATACAAATGCCCTATATAAAACTCTGATTCTATTTTTAATGTAGTATAATAATGTATCACATGCATAAAAACAAAAGCCTTTAGGAAATGTACTGGTGTTGTTAAATTAAAGCAATGTTTTCACTCCTGCCATTTTGAAAGCTCTCAACTACCTAATTTGACACATCTATCATTTTACTTCCTTGAAATAAAACAGGAAGCTGCACTTTTTGCTTATTTTGTTTTGAGGACTTTTGTACTAACATTGTATCACTTTTTTCATAATAAAGGACCACGCTATAGTTTTTATGATAACTATTCACATTTAAGTTGCTGTACACAATAATAATAAAAAAAGAATTGTGAAATGTATGCGCAACACACACCCCCTGGTACTGAAGAGTAGGTTGTGGTAGAGGAACGTTGGAACTATCAAGTTTTGACCATGTGAACATTTGCTGTTGAGGAATAGAAATTGGGAAACGACATGTCATGCAATACTCTAATTTTGGAATAAAGTAATGGTAGGTTGTGTTCACACACTTTGCATCCATGTGATGATAATTATAGGCCTATTAGTGCAATTTGCAGAAACCAACCCAAAATCAATACGGCCCTATGGGCATTCCCTTGATATGAATTAGAGCCCAGTCTTATCAATATAGTATTGTATACATAAATTCTTCAGATTTGAGAATTGTTGCAATTATATTTTAGTTCACTTTGAAATCCTATCTGAAGCATGTATGGTATATTTATTAACCTTAGGTCAGTAGTAAACAAGAGTTGTTTATACTTTGTGGTGCTTATTTCCTAAATGGTTCTGGGCATATTGTAAATGTTTCACAAAGCAAGAGAACAAATACTTTTCTTGTTGTCTACTATAATAACAGTAGAGTAATCAAGTGGTGTACATCAGACTCTTACACCCAAGGAACTGTGGGACATTGTGATGCAATAGGCTATTTTTGTTCAAATGCATCAACAAGATAAAGCATGCACAGCTCATGTGCTCAGCAGCAGCCCTAACTAGATTGATTGAGAAGGAATATTTTTGAAAACAGTTCAGTTTGAATATAGTGTTGCTGCTTTTATACTGTTTTGCTATGCCGAATACAGAGGTGGTAAGTATGACTATAAAGGTTTAAGAGCTAGCAACTCCATATATAAAAATAGCTGCTGTGTCTGTTTATTTCATCAGCTTGATACCCGACACCAGATGGTTATTCCAATACGTGTGCTAGCTTCTTCCCATATTACGACTGTGTTTGGTTTCATGGCTCCCATGTCTATTTCAGTACTTTCTACTTCCTTCTGGCTCCTTGCTTAGTTCATTTCACCTAGTTTGGGAGGCCTAAGAGTGGTAAAAGGTTGGCTTGCTGTTTCTTTTGTTCAACAAATTGTATTTCTGGCCATCGAATGTTCTATAAAGTAACAGAAACATATTTGTTTTGCTACAGCGTCCCTGCTCAAATGACATTAATCGGATTTCCTGGTGAATTAGGGCAGTTTGAGGCTAGACCAGTGATCTCACATCAAAATGGAATACAAGATTGAAAGGTAAGAGGATTATTTATAAATGATGAAAAAGTTATGAACTACTGTTCTAGAAAGTACATGTTAGTCATATATATATATATATATATATGTGTGTGTGTATATATATATATGTATATATATGTGTATATATATATATATATGTATATATATGTATATATATATATATATATATATATATATATATATATATATATATATATATATATATGTGTGTGTGTGTGTGTGTGTGTGTGTGTGTGTGTCTGTTTAAATACAGAAATCATATTCTTAACACTCTTATTTATTATGGTTATTTAGAACACATTTTAAATCTATTTCTAATTTTTATAGTTTTCTTTAAAAAAAGTACTTGTCACTGTCTTTGTGAAAATTAAATATACCTAAGATGAATAAGGCTTACATGGATAGGAACTGGGCCTTTAAAACTACTGTCATACTATTTTCAGTAAGTCTTAAAAGTTAAGAAATATGTCAGGGAATTTAATGCACATAAAAACAATGTGCATTCAATATTTGGGAACGCTTTTCCTGTTAACATTTATATACAACAATCTTTCACGCAGATAATATACTTCTCTATAATAGTTTTATGTTACTTTAACAGCAACAAAGACAATCTTTATATTTTACTGAATGCAATAAAAGGCAACAGTAGAGGGGTAGGTATGGCTTTAGGGGTTAAAAATAAACCTGTAATTGAACCAGGCACAGATAAATCATCAGAGCTGTGATTGGTATCAAATTATAGGTAATGGAAAATGTCTTGAATGGCTGCTAAATTTTGGTTGAGATGGAATGAGTATCCTATATGGTATGCTCAGCTTAATACAAGTCTAATATTAAAAAGGGAGAGAGGATAGGTGGTGTCAGTTGGTGATAAAACAGGGTGATAAAAATTGGCTTATTTGCTATTATTGGCTTTAATGAAGCATGTATGGCAACTGCCAGAAAAACAAGTAGACACTACTTAAGATATCAAAGCTATATGTTGGCGTACACACTGTATACAGTATGCTGGTACTGTATACGACATATGCTCTATATAATATTGTACTTTTTCTCCTGTTTTTTCTTTGCATAGTACACACATACATGCGTTTCCTAAAAGTAGCTATGGCTATGATACTATCAGCTAGCACTTACTTGATTACTGTTGTTAAAAAGTAACATTGCTTATTTGTTTCTGCTGACTGTTTTATGAAGTAAGTTGTAAATGTAGTCAGTTATTTTATTCTTTATCAACCTTAAGCAGCACTGTCAATAGAAGACACAGTCGTAGTGCATGTTAGTACTATAGATGCAAAGCTTCAGTAAAGGACTGTTTAGTTGCTCGAGGGGGTAAAGTTGGTTCACAGACGTTTTGTGCAGAAAACAATGCATTTATTTTGAAGATTGAAAGGAAATGATGTGCATTATTTTATTAACACTAATTGTCGACTACCTTACCTGAGGTAACATAAAGTATCCCAATTGCTAATCAGGGTCTGTGAAAGCAAACATTTAAGTTCACCTCACATCTGCTAGGTGGTTCTCAATGACTCAAGTATATATGTAATATTCACATTACATGTTATCTGACAATACACATGGCAACTAGGCCATGTGATCTTTATTCAGAATGAGATACAAATGGATTATTTGAACACAAAATGTAAAAGCTGCTGTGGAAGAGAACTTTTAAAACAAAAGGAAACTGATACAAGATTGTATTCCATTGTGATTGAACTACAGCTTCAAACCACAGGTGGCAGCACATGGTCAGGCAAATTTACTTAAATGGTAAAGAAATGCAATACAATATACCAATGATTTCTCACCATTGTATGATGTCAGTACAGGTACCAGAACTGATAGAAGATGTTTAATACAAAGTTGAGGCATATTTCAAAACTCTTTAAGTCTGAGGGTTCCACGAAACTGGCATCCCGCAAAAAGATATAACAGAAAATGGACATCAGAGTTAAATACTGTAATTAAAATTGCTTTAACTGACAAATAAAAATGTTCAATTTGGGATACCCCACACAAGCATGCAATGTTTCTTAAACTCAGCCAATATGTGCTGTGAATTATACATGAAACTTCAGGGGTGCTGAACCCAGCCTCTAGGTTGTAAGACTATATGCTTGAGATGTACAACAGAACCTGTACTGTTCAGGGCCCAGACTGTTCTTAGACACAATTTAGTATACATTGACCAGTTTGAATGATCTATAAAAGCTTAACTTATCAACTTATCTAAATTGTAACATAATTTATACCATTTCCTGTTCTACGAAAACTATTTTGTACATCATAAATCTTCAAAACAGATCAAAAATATTTTGAACTAAATGTACTATTCATAAATACATATAAAAAATATATATATATAATATATATATATTATCTATTATATATATATATATATATATATATTATATAATTCTTTTTATTAAACATTACCATATAGCATATCAGATGGGTCATGGGCACTGCTATCTATCTGTAACTACGTTGTAAAAAAAGTTGCTGGTCCAGCGATATCCAAATCTAACTACTGACATAATGTAATGCAATCAATATAAGATATATTAACAATATTGTTATCTGAATGGCAGCAGTATTTTGACAGACTTATTTAGCTCAATTAAATGTGCACCATAGTGATTAAATAACATTAAATTAGTTTATATATTTAAAAATATTCAGTAAGAAATAAGCAAGTACAGAAATTAATATTTAATATTCTGAAAGTATTTGATTATATTGTTATATTTGACACATTTCATAATTTTATATATTGTATATTTTATTTAAATTGTATTTACTGAAGCAAAAGGGGCTCAAACACTATACAACCCTGCTGTCAGAACTGTGCTTGTGTGCAGAGTATGCTTGTGCATGAAGTTGAAACCTAAATGCTGAACCATACTGAATGTGTTGGTGTGCTGGTAAGGACAGGGTTTCTCTGTGAAAGATATACACTGCTGGCAGTGAGTGTGTGTGTGTGTGTGTGTGTGTGTGTGTGTGTGTGTGTGTGTGTGTGTGCGTGTGTTTGTGTGTGTGTGTGTGTGTGTGTGGAGGGTTGGTGTAGAACTCATGGTGTAGAAAGGCACTACTGAAGATGATTTACATTATCAACAGAATGGCTTCTTATCAGATTATTTTCTATTTTTGTGTGACATAAAGTGCTTTATTAGTAGAAGGGTGGGAGATTGCAGGCATACAAACATGGACATGGACATCAAATTCTATTTTAATTCTCTGCCAACATTTTAAGCCATTTACTGTAGAAACTAAGTTAGGTGAACAAATGTTTTTAATGGATCTCTGAGTTTTTGATTATGTTTTTATGTATATAAGCTACTTACTCGCAACACTTGCACTTGTTAACTTGCACTGATGTCTTCAGCTAGCATAGATGAAAAGGTATGTAAAATATAGCTTGTTAAAAGAGACATGCCGACATTTCATTGAAACTCATTAACAATTGATGGGGGTTGACTGGCAAACTTCTCAACATTACAATACATCTCTCTTCCTTTACTGTGTAATAGATTAATGCTGCAGAGTTTGGGCTATAGCCATTGTGTCTGATACTGATGGGGTGAGTTCTGGGCAAGGAATGCAAAAAGGCAGATGTGACTTCAAAGAATCTCTGATGACCTGAGTTTAGCACAGCCATTCCTTTGCTGTGTGGCAGTTTGTATGTAAGAGAGTGGGCCTGTGACAGCTAACCTCATTTGACACTGTATGCAGTCTATTTGATAGAAATTTCGTACCCATTTCTAAACATAGACACCAACTTCAACACTGACGTGACTTCATAACAGAATACAATGTCAGAAGTTTAGTTTCTTTTTACTTATGAAATAATCTGTTGTGTTTTTGTTGTTGTCTGTAAAAAAAGATAGAATATTTCATCCTGTTGTGGCATGTGGCATTTCTGTAACATGATTTTATGCTGATTCATTATTGTGAATCTTTTATTTCTTAAAAAGTAAAAGAAAAAAATGATGCAGTTTCTGAGACAGTGCCTGATTTTAACTACATACAGTTTGTCTGAAATATTTGTTGTTAAGCTTTGTTTAGTTGGTATGTTGTAAAGTTATTGTAATAATAGCTTGCTATAAAACCATGCAATTTTGGCCTTAATCTATTTTCAATGTAAATTAGCTGAGCACTGTAATTGCCCCATTAAACAAAAATTAGAACCTGACAACTTCAAAAGTTACTATAAAACCAGCCCCAGAAACAGCACGCCTTGATTGAAACCTGTCAATCGAATACTTAAAAACTTATTGAACATAAGTGGAATGATGTTGCAATGCACTTGTCACATTACACAAAAATACTGCTAACAATAAAAAAAACGTAAAAAACATACAAAGAAACTTTCAATGAGAGCCATGAATAATTTGTTGTATTTTCTTTGTTTTATTTTTTTTAAGTTTAAGAGAATCTGTAGTGGATTTAATGTAAACTGTTGACATTTACAAAAAAAATGTAATCCAGTATTGAAAGTTTGGCAGAAGTTAATTAATTACATTCAAAAGTGTAGGCTACTACTAAGGTGGATTCAGAAGGTCTGTCATAATGTTTTTAAAATAGAATAAGTTTGGCGTTACAGTTGTCTTTATATTATGAGCAAGGATACCAGAGTTCACAGAGGTTGATTTAGCTGAAGGTCAGACACAGTGGAAGAAAGCTTTACTATCGCAGTGTGTGTTTAACTATTTTTAACTTCTACTATAGATGGGCATCGATGTGACCAAACACTACATGGCAAGGAATCTTTAAATGTAAAGAAGCATACACTACAATGCACACAAGGTATGCTGCAATTTCAGCCTGCAAGCCAGGTAGGTCTTTGAGAAAATTATGTTTCTATTCCATATCCTGGCCAAACAATGTTAAAGTGAGAATAGGATGCATTCATTCAGTCATTAACCTATGTATTTATGTATCACTCCAGGATGGGCACATTGAGGTTCTAATAGGGCCATTCCAGGTAACAAAAGGTTGCTGTCTGGGGTATGCTTGGTTGTGGTCAAAAAGTAATGCTGGAATATATTTTATTTCCTCTCTATCCCCAAATGCTCTTATGACATTCCCCCTCATAGACTGAGGGTTGAGACTTTTTGTAGGTCAATGCATAATTTTTCAGGTAACCAAAGTTGAGAAAATGTCAATTTTCAACAAGTTTTCCCTGTAGTGTTCATGGTAACAGTTTGGAACCTGGTGCATTTTCTAACGATAGCCACTAAAAGGCTTAGTTGTTTTGTTACAAAGCTTACTATGATTACAGGGGCTAGGAACTGCACATTTCCAAAAACATAATGATGCATTCTACTGTTCAACATGAAAAACCCAACTGGATCAGCAAGTGCCTTTTGAATGGAATGACCCCAAGAAATGATCGTGTGCATCCCATAGGAGTAAGACTGGCATAATAATGACATTTGAGAGAAAAGAAATTCTGAAGAGAAAATATTTATCTTCGTCTAAGTGCATGCTGGAGCCTTGTATAGTTGTCTAACTGTACAATATAATATATTTTAATCTAATATGAGTACATTCACACATGCATAGAGCAAATAACTGTCTATATTTGTGACCAAATTTGAAGCCGCCTGAGTGTTGTTTATCCTTTTTTTCTGGATAGCATTGCAGTAGTAGCTGATGTTATCCAAAATATCAATATGTTTGTAGTTCTAATTCCCCTGTGGTAGTTCTCCTTTAAAAGAGTTTAAATTAATGTAATTAGCTTGGGTGCAATTGAATTGTATTAGAGAAATAACACCAACTACAGATAAGGGTATCCAGGATATAAGTGTTAACATGGGCTTGACACCATACAATAGTATGTACTCATGTACATCTAGGTTTCATTAATTTCATTAATTAAGGTGAATTTGTAGCACTGTATTTCCTAAATACATCATGGTGGAAATATTGCTTTTCATTGTTATTAAAACTGTAATTCTTAGGCAAATGATTCTTCTGTAATTATTTACAGGAAACAGATAATTATTTGACGATTTCTGAAGGTGAATTTGTAAATGCAAGACACCGTTGATGCAAGACTGAATGAGACAACTGGCTCTGCGTCTGTGTATAAGCACCTGAAATGAGTTTTCTGGATCACTGCCATATGAGTCACAGAGGAAGAATGCAGAAACACTACAAATATACGGATGGCTTTAGTGACATGTCAAGCATTGGAAGTTTTATGGATGATACCGACAGAGAAGTGAGCAATCTAACAGACCGGGCATTTAGAAGTTTATGCATTGGGGAAGAAGCAATTTATAATGACTCGGATTTTGCTGTCTCTCCACTTGAACACGGTTTGGCTTTCATTGATAATGTGCAAAATAAAAACCCAGATATCCCAAAAAAGTCTGTGAAAGAAAGCCATACCATTAGTTTTAAATCTAAAGAAGTGGAAGAAAAATCTGAAGTTGCTGTAACATTCCAGCAGTCAGTCAGGCACTTTTCCAAAGAAGCAGAACATGGCATAAAAAATGATATAGCAACTCATTTGAGCAATGGTGTTAGTGGGTCAAGCTGTAGACCAAAAAAGAACATCTCAAAAGTGTCTTCCCTGATTAAGGCATTTGATACAGTAGAAAATGACTGTGACAGTGGCATAAATCTGGACAAGAAACAATGCATTCTAGCAGCTACTAAAAATGACAGAATGCATAAAGAAAGAGACTTTGTGTCGTGGGATAAATCTGCCCTGTTGAGTATTGAGAAAGAATTATCTGAATTCTCTGTTGCCTATCAGCAAAACTATATGTCAAGTAAAAAATCTGATGAAGATGATAGAAAGAACAAAATGTATAACTTACTCCCAGTCAGAAACAATTTGCAATCCTCTGACATGATAATAACTCATAAGTCCAAAGTGGACCCAAATAATACTCCCGCTATATCTACTAAAAACAAAACTAGTAAAGGGAAAAGGTTGAGCTTCAACAATTGTTTTCTCCATAGTGAATACAGTCCATTCAGATCATGGAAAGATTATAAAGAATTTCCATTTGAAAAAGAAGATGTGGAAGACCTTTTGCCCACAAATGGAATCCCTAAATGGTACGACTCTCCTGTTTACAAAGAACTTACAGCAGCGCATAGAACTAGAACCCCACCAAATGAGGACAGGAAAATGCTAAAGCACCAAAAAGATGATGCCTGTATCACAGGATGTGCATCATTTTCTGCTTTGCAAAAAGCCTCCATGCTTGAGAAAAGAAGTGAATCGGAAATGGGGAGTACCTGTCCCCCGTGGAGAAGAACTAGAAACACGATTAAAAACAAACTGTCCCTTCCGCGTCCCTGTACTGTTTCACCATTTAGTGAAAAATCTAGTAGAAAAGAAGACAGTCATTTAGCTTTCACAAAGTCAGCGCCAACCCTCCAAAAATTACACACAGTTGTGGATGGACAAATACCGAGCTTTGAAACACCCTCATTTAACATTTCCAAACTACTGACACCAGTTATTCATGCTAGACAAGATACGGAAACATCTGAGATCCTACAGTGTGTGTTATCTCCACCAACCATTGACTTAACAACTTCACATGAAAACGAATTTAAAGCTGTTGCTGAGAGCAAATTACGTGACAGTTATAAATCTATGGCTTCAAGCTTGTTATTTAATCTTAAAGACAACAGGAAAAGAGTAAAAAGCACTTATAGCCCATCTACCTTTCGAAGCCAAGAAGTACAAGAGCGAAGTAAACGGACCTCAAACCAAGCGGTAATTCCGAAAAATGTGCCGATTAGTGTGTCCTCAGACACTCCTGTTAACTTTTCTACACCACTACAAAGGACAGACATCACCCCTAGTATCGCCTCCACTTTGCCAACATTGAACACACAAGTCACTGATAAAAAAGATGCTGTATGTGTCTCAGATGACTATCTGACCTTAAGTTCACCTCAAACCATAAGTGAGGCTGCTAATTACAAAGGCCTCAGTCATGTAATGCAGGAAGGTGCAATACATAAAACGAAATCTGTTGAAAGCGAAAGTAGTATAAACAATGGTTTATACTATTGCCCCAGACTGAGTGAAGTCACCTTGCGAAAGAGACCAGAATACCCCTCTTTGAAACTGTACAAAAAAGAGGATATTGCGAAGGAAGAAACTAAAGAAATACCAGCATCAATAAAGAACCCTCTGCTGTCGAGTTCATCACAAGAAAATGATAATGTTGAAAAGCATCCTGCCATCCAAAATATTGGTAGCTTCCACAAGACTTGGCCAACCCCTAGTTTTCCTTTGCAGGAAAGCAGTGTGAAGCACAATCCTGATGTTTGGTGTAAAGGAAGTACAGATGGGAGAACAAAGTCCTCTAAACAATCATATTTATCATTAGAAGGTCACCAACAAAATTATTTAGATCACAATTTGAAAGATGAGTTAACTTTGAGGAATGGAAATGGTAGTGATGAAAAGGTTAAAAATATTGCAGAGGAGACAAAGAAAGACATTGAAAATATGGAGTTGCAGTATTATGCACTAAGCAACCATGAAAGTGAGAGAGAAAGTGAAGCTGAGAGCCACCCGACACCTATGAGAAATCAAAGTACATCCCCAAAGGAAGAACACGATTTGCCTTTGAACGGGGTGGAGGAAAGAAGCTGGGTTCATTGTTTAATAGATGATGCTATGGCTTACACACCAGTATCATCATCTAACGCATCATCTCCATCTTCAGTAAAGGGAAATTGGCTTAAAGCTAAAGACAATGCATTCCTGACATCACCTGTAATCAAGTCTGTAAAAGCACCATTGCAAAAAATATTTCAAGAGGATGTTGAGATAAATGGCCTTAGTGAAAGTAAAAGCAGTCCTGAGAAATTTGAAATTGCAAAGGCCTATTATGAAGAGTATGACAAAGACCGAGTTACAGCGAAGATCCCTCTTACAGGTGAAGCTCCAGTAACAAGTGAAGGCTCAGTTAAAGGCGAAGTCTCAGTTACAAGTGAAGGCTCAGTTAAAGGTGAAGCCCCAGTTAGAAGTGAAGGCTCAGTTAAAGGTGAAGTTCCTGTTACAAGTGAAGGCTCAATTAAAGGTGAAGCTCCAGAGAGAAGTGAAGGCTCAGTTAAAGGTGAAGTCCCTGTTAGAAGTGAAGGCTCAGTTAAAGGTAAGTTAGAAGTGAAAGGTGAAGCCCCAGTTACAAGTGAAGGCTCAGTTAAAGGTGAAGCCCCAGTTAGAAGTGAAGGCTCAGTTAAAGGTGAAGCCCCAGTTAGAAGTGAAGGCTCAGTTAAAGGTGAAGTCCCAGTTAGAAGTGAAGGCTCAGTTAAAGGTGAAGCCCCAGTTAGAAGTGAAGGCTCAATTAAAGGTGAAGCCCCAGTTAGGAGTGAAGGCTCAGTTAAAGGTGAAAGTTAGAAGAAGGCTCAATTAAAGGTGAAGCCCCAGTTAGAAGTGAAGGCTCAGTTAAAGGTAAAGTCCCTGTTACAAGTGAAGGCTCGTTTAAAGGTGAAGCCCCAGTTAGAAATGAAGGCTCAGTTAAAGGTGAAGCCCAAGTTAGAAGTGAAGGCTCAGTTAAAGGTGAAGCCCCAGTTAGAAGTGAAGGCTCAATTAAAGGTGAAGCCCCAGTTAGGAGTGAAGGCTCAGTTAAAGGTGAAGTCCTAGTTAGAAGTAAAGGCTCAATTAAAGGTGAAGCCCCAGTTAGAAGTGAAGGCTCAGTTAAAGGTGAAGCCCCAGTTAGAAGTGAAGGCTCGGTTAAAGGTGAAGCCCCAGTTAGAAGTGAAGGCTCAGTTAAAGGTGAAGCCCAAGTTAGAAGTGAAGGCTCAGTTAAAGGTGAAGTCCCAGTTAGAAGTGAAGGCTCAATTAAAGGTGAAGCCCCAGTTAGAAGTGAAGGCTCAGTTAAAGGTGAAGTCCTAGTTAGAAGTGAAGGCTCAGTTAAAGGTGAAGTCCTAGTTAGAAGTGAAGGCTCAGTTAAAGGTGAAGCCCCAGTTATAAGTAAAGGCTCAGTTAAAGGTGAAGCCCCAGTTAGGAGTGAAGGCTCAGTTAAAGGTGAAGTCCCTGTTACAAGTGAAGGCTCAATTAAAGGTGAAGTGTCAGTTAGAAGTGAAGGCTCAGTTAAAGGTGAAGTCCCTGTTACAAGTGAAGGCTCAATTAAAGGTGAAGTGTCAATTAGAAGTGAAAGCTCAGTTAAAGGTGAAGTCCTAGTTAGAAGTGAAGGCTCAGTTAGAAGTGAAGGGTCAGTTAAAGGTGAAGCCCCAGTTAGAAGTGAAGGCTCAGTTAAAGGTGAAGTGTCAGTTAGAAGTGAAGGCTCAGTTAAAGGTGAAGTCCCAGTTACAGATGAAGTTGAATGTTTAATTCAGCTGAATTCAGTGCGAGTGGAAGAAGGAAGTCAATTGACTGTAAATGCAAAGTCAGAAGACATAGAAAGTTGTGCCGCAAGTACCCTACACATAGATGAAAAGGTTGTAAGTGCTGTCTGCACAAAAGAAGCAGAACATTTGAAAGATGTTAGTGAAATATCAGATTCAATCAGTAGTGTTAGTGAAAATAAACCATTAGGCAAACCACCCACGGTTCCACCGAAAACTGAAAAAGGACTTCGACGTGCCAAGAAACTTATCAACAGAAGAAAAAAGGCTGAAACAAAGCCAAAAACAAAAAGTACTAGCCAAATCGAAATGAAACCTGTTAGAGCCGTTTCCAGTGTGCCATCATCTCCAACACATATGTCGCAGTCACCCATACCTATGAATTCAACACCAGTACCACAGCCTGTGCACCTTGAACCGAAGGATGTTTCACCATTCCCTAATATTGTGACAGCACCGTTAATCCAATCTTTCCCAGTTACCCAAAGAAAGCTGCTACAAGACCCTGAGTCGGGTCAATACTTTGTTGTAGATATGCCTGTCCAAGTGAAAACTAAAACCTTTTTTGATCCAGAAACTGGAAAATATATTCAGCTATCCATTCGATCAGCGGAAGGCGGGTTATCACATGCATCATCGTTGGAGGTTTTGAACCCTCCTTATGTATTATATCCGGGATTTCTGCCCTTGGCTGTCACATCTTTACCAGCACTGAGGTCTTCTTCTGAGATGTCAGCACCAGCAGCGCTTATGGATGAACAGGGAATAAATGAACTTTCAGAGATCTGGACACAGGATGCTATTAACCAGAAGCACAATGAAGAAAGTCACCCATACATCGAGCCTGTGTATGATTCTCATAATCAACTGACTGATGGATCAATGTACAGTGAAGAGAAAGGAAGTAGCAGCCACAGGAACTTGGATATAATACCAATGAGTGAGTTAGAAGATTTTGCAGTTGAAAGCATTTTATAGATTCAAAGATATAAACAAAAACATTCTTAAAATTGTTTAGAAACACCCAGCAAAAATATAACATGGATATGAAAGAACATATTAAATCAAGATAATTATCTAATATGTCTACTTATTTGACTTTTTTTTAAAGAACAAGTTATTTGTTCTTTAAATTATTTTAGAAATTGGGATTCATGCAACTGTTTATTATAAAGGAATTAAACAAAGTGCTCTCTCTCTCTCTCTCTCTCTCTCTCTCTCTCTCTCTCTCTCTCTCTCTCTCTCTCTCTCTCTCTCTCTCTCTATATCTCTCTCTATATATATATATATATACAAATATATATATTATGTTTGTTTTTGAAAGAATGTGTTGTGCTATAAAAGGAAACCATTCCATTGAAAAGACCTATTCCTAAAAGAAATAGGTGACCTTATATGTTGGGCATTTGTCTGTTGGTTTTTAAATTAGATATGCCCATTTTTATTTAATTTTTTCATATAGAATGACAGTGCTTCATCAAAGCATTTTAGCCATAAAAGGCTGCATGTTTCAATTACATTTTTTTTCTTGGTAACAACTGTTTTTGGTGACTATAAAGTCCATAATAATGAATATCAGTGCTGTAAATTATAATATTTCACTTATCACAGTGGTTCTTTTTGTGTTGTTGTTATATACTTAAATGCAGAGTTAAAATTTGCAAATATACAATGTTGTCCAATTGAAACTGCTGTGATTTCCATTAGACAAATGTTTTAGATTATTACGGAATATTCTATTGCATCACTGTATGACAATACAGGGAACCTATGCAGTTAAAACATGTATGATTCTCTTGCTCTCACATAAATTACATCATCTTATGGTGGCTCATTAAGGATAGTGAAAAAAATAAATAAATAGAAGATCATTTATCTCAGTAACTCAACATTTCAAACCATTATGTTGAGATCACAGGGTAAATGATCTCAGGATCTAGACATAACACATTTAGATTTTTTACCCCCATCTCTTCAGTGAACCGCTGTACCATCTTTAACTGAAGTAAAAAAATAAAAAGAAATGTATGTTTACATGTATAATTTACAATTCTTTTGAAGAGAATCTGCCTAGAAAATATTAGTAGAAATTACCTAGAAATAATTCAATGTTGCTTATGAGAATGTGCATTTTATATGAGCTGGCTTAAAAATGTCTTGAAAAAACAATACACATCAGCAATGAACAAAACAGTAGTCTATAATGAAGAAAATACATACTTTTAACATTGTAAAGCACTAAATGTTATGGTTTTCACAGATTTTTTTCACATTTTCTAATGGAAAAAAATATATATTTGTGCAATATCTCTTAGGATTTAAGAAATGTAAATTATTTGACATTTTGATCCTCCTTTTAGGACTGTAATAATCTATATGGTATATAAGCAAAGATAACAAAGATAATTAAATTTTTTTTTTATATATATATATATATATATATGTTTTTCTTTCTTTTATCATTTCTTGAAAGACCTGATTAAATCATATCAACCTGTTGAAAGAAGTATATTTTTACTTGAAGTGACCTGCTGTTTCAGAGATAACATCTTTGTTGCAAAAAAAAAAAAAAAAAACAACACAAAACTTTATTTAGAGACTCAGATGTTAATTCTTTGAAAATACTGTATGTGGAATTTGCACTCATTCGAAATAAATATGTATTTTTTTCTTGAATTATCATACTTGATTTATACTTTTTATTCAACAAATGCATTATTTCATTTTTCTGATTTGTTAAACATATTTTAGGAGCTATTTTAGAAGTTAGAAACAAAAAAAAAATATTTCAGAGGTGTTATGTGTGGTTCAATAAAATATACAAATTATAGAAACAGATACTGTAATAAGGAGACTGATATTTTGCTAGTTGTTGTTAGCACTGTACTTATAACCCTGTCAAATCTGAAGGCACTGTGTTTTAAAAAATAGATTAAGGGCTATTCTCAAGGCTATTTAAAAGGTTAGTAGTTGCACTTTTTTCCAGATAGTAAAACCATACCCAACAAGGCTTCCAAACCAGAATTAAACAACAGACATTTCATTTTAGGGTTTGTCATTATTGTAACCGGGTTTATTATTCATTCACATGGCTTGGCACAAGGACAGTGCATGAATTTTAATGTATTAATTTATTTTATAATGATGGTAGAATCTAAAATGACAGCATAATATCCACAAGTGAAAAAGAAAACTGTGATGAATTATTTGCATTGTCTCATTACAACCCATTCGTCGACACCTGTCGTAAGTCTTGCTCCCTGGGGGGCTATCCAGCTTCACTTCTGACAAGAAGAAAAGAGGCAGATTATCTAACCAGTGCAAAAGCAAGGAAGCAGGTAAGATCAGGTGTATTTAGTAAAACGTAGTAGCTTATTCGTGATGCTTTATTATTGTTCTTTTTACTCTGCATGAACCTCAGTTTTGATTGTTTAAACAGATACAAAATGTACCATACTGTACATACGAGCATACAATGCAATTTTAATGTGGGGTATGGTGCGTCATTTGTTAAAATATTGCATTGTGCTTTATTACTGTTTGATAATTGTTCCATAACAATCATGCCCAGCAGTCATTGCAAAGCATTTAAAGGCACTTCTATGACATAAGTAGTTAGGGAGGGCCATCCTTTCACATCTCAACTGCAGTCTTTTCTTTCACCAACAGAGAGAAATGTGCTTATCTACAAATCCGCAAGCAGCAAAGTTCAAGGAATGTTCCACTCCACTGTCTGGAGTCCTTTATCCAGCTATTGTCCCTTTTTATTTGGTTTAATTTACACAGGGTAATTTGCTATGGCGTTGTATGACGACAAAAAAAAAAACCTACAGTGATCCCCAAAACCTCACAGAAAATGTGACACAAATGGGATTTGGGATGGGAAAACTGCTGACTAATGGCAGAGCAATAGACCCAGGATGTGTAGTTTTTTTACCCAAATGAAGGAATTGTGTGAATAAATAATACACTATAGAACCCGCAATGCAGTGGTGCACAGCTGTAACTTTCTCCCTCACCAAACAGTGACTGTTCCAGTTTAGATTAAAGATCCAGGTTGCATATTTCACAATATATTTGCAGTTAGCTAATATCATAAATTTTTTTTCTATTATTTAATACTGAATTGTGTAATGGTTTCAAATAATCCTAAATATCATTATTGGAAATATTATATAACCAACACTTATGCACGTGCTCTATAATATTAAGTAAAATGTTTATTTTTGCCAATTATGTGAACTTTTTTTTTTTTTTACCATACATCTCAATTTTAAAGGGGTCCTGGAAGACAGATTAATTCCATTATTATTATTATTATTATTATTATTATTATTATTATTATTATTATTATTATTATTATCCTGCATGCTTATAAATTGTATGCAGAGCAGTGTATATTACTGTTTGCCCCTTTTGAGAAATTATACTTTCTATACTATGCTTACTCTCTGCAAGTGAGGTAGCTACCTATCTATACTGATCACTTTTCACGTCTTATTCTGGAACTGACATGTCAATGCCCCCTTTTGGACACTTAACAAATTGCAATGCACAAAATAAGAGCTCCAATCACCCCACTCTGATCACTGTTTCATGTTTTTGTTGCCAATAGAACTGTTTGGGTCACTTCTGGGGACATTAAAACCTGATTTAATTTTACACCCTGAAACTACTAACCAATGTGTAGATCATTAACAAATAGCCCCATTTATTATATACATTAAAGTTTATGCTATATGCTATAAATGGGAACCTCTTCATTATGTTGCACATCGTTTTGTTTAGCTGGACCATAAACCACTCATTGCTAATCAAATAGAATCTCTGCACTGTATACAGTAAGTGCTCGTTTGGCACTGTTTCTAGACTGCACCCATCGCTGATAAACAATTAGAACAAGGCCAAAAACTGTTGCAGCACATTCTCCATATGAACTTCCCTTAGTGGTGGTAATCATCAAGAAGTAACCTTCCAGAACAATTTCAGTGCTGTACTGGGCGACCATGGTGAAATTATACAATACAGTTTTATGGCAGGTCTTTCAATTTCCCATAGAACCCTTGCTCTCTGTGAAGGCCCAGGATATAGGCATCTTTAGTGAAACCAGTCTCACTGACTATTCTTTGTTTAATATTTAGACATAATGTGGATATCTATGAAATGCAAGAGAAAAAATGATGCTGATGCTGCAATTTATACATTATGTTATTTTGTTATGCTTCAAATTATGATAAAAATTAGAAAAAAAGTGTGTCTTTAAATATGAACTAGATATGGACTGGTATACTGTTATGTCTACTCCATTGTTCTATATAAACAGAAAGGCATACCCTTGAACTGTACAGCGTTTATAGAAAAAGCTTGCTGAAAGCTCTTTATATCATAGAATGTCCTGACAAGTGGCAAGCAAAGCGACTACCTGAAAGTGTTGCTCTTGATATCAAGAATTTAATGAAGTTTGCAATGTACTTATTTTTGTGGGTGCTGAGTAAGCAAATCATTCTTATTGGAATACCTGTAAGCACCTTTCAGAAACATTACTCCCTGCATTTAAAGAATGCTACGTTTGTAAAATTTTCACAAGGGATGCGCATAATTGATTGATGTATTGATCTTTTTAATAACACTAGAATCAAAAAGCAATACAGACTTGCTTTGCTGTAATCTTTCTAAATCAATCTGAACCTTTATATTTTTCATGATGCTAACTGAAAAATATTTTGTAACTGGCTACTTTTCTCTAAACATGTAATACATACAACCAAAACAAAATGACACAGCTTTGACAGTGGATCCTAGTCACAAAGCTTTAGCTCTTGAGTTTTTTAAAGAACATTTTGATAGATTCAATGCAATCTTACCTTCATGAACACTTTCCTGAAAGTCACTTTTATTTAACACAGCAAAGAGTAGTTAACAACCAAACATTCGTTAAATAACCCACACGTTTTGTGAATTGGATCTGCAGAGGGTAATATGAATTAAAAATTCTGGGAATTTATTTTAATTTTTTATAAGGCAATCAAAAACATGTGCAACCACCAGAGGCTATATATATATATATATATATATATATATATATATATATATATATATATATATATATATATATATATATACAGTTTTAGTTAAAAGTTTACATACCCCAATGGAAATGTATAATTTCTAGAAATTTCTTGAAAACAAACAATTTTAAGAAACGTTTTTGTAGCAAAAGTTTTGCTTTTGTGGATGAGGAAAGAAAGTTTCAAAAGTATTCATACACGCTAGTATTGTTTACAAGGTGCTACAAATTTCAATATGATAATGCAGAACCTAATTCTAAAAAAGTCTAGAAAATGCTTTCATTACCAATAAGTCAATATGGGAAAAAGTAAAGAGTTATCTGAATTATTTATTGTCATAAAGCTGGAGAAGGATACAAGATTTCCAAGCATTTGATTATCCCAATTTCAACTCTTGTTCCTATTATCAAGAAGTACAAGACTCATGGTACTGTCACAGAGCTCCTTCGGTCTGGAAGAAAGAACGAAAGAAGAATTGTGAGGAAGGTTAATAACAATCCAAGTTTGACTGCCAAAGTTATTCAAAGTGAATTTGCTGCAAGTGGATCTGGGGTTTCCACTTCAACCGAAGGTCGAGTATTGCATGGTGAAGGTCTCAATGGTCTCATGCTGTGCACAAGAGAAGTCCTCGGAATTTGAATGAACTTGAACAATTTTGCGTTGAAGAATGGTCAAAAATCACTAAAGAATCATGCCAAAAAGATCATTGACAAAATATCCTGATCATTTAAAAGAGGTCATTATTGCTAAAAGGTGCCTCAACTAGACATAAATTAAATTTTCCTTGTCAGGGTATGAATACTTTTGAATTAGCATTTTTGGAGTTTTGCAAAAAAAAAAAAAAAAAAAAAATGCTGAAATAAATAATTGCAGATATCTATTGCTTGTAGCTTGTATGTAAACTTTTGACTACAACTATATATATATATATATAAAGATAATATGTATAATACTAGATATATATATATATATATATATATATAGCTTTATGATTATAATTAAATAAATGTGGAGCTTTAATATTCAAAATAAATACCCTTTTAATTTATCTGAATCCATCATTTTATTAATATGATTTGTACAAAAAATCCATATCATGCACAATATACTTTTTATACACAACCAAACTACATAGCATCTGTATTTGCACAGTGCTTCCTGTGATAGCAGGCAAGACTTTTGACATTATTTAGTTCTGCACATTCACTAGGGTGTCACATCATGAATTATTAAATCACTACTTCGTGGTAATACATAATTCCTTATCAATTATTCATGCTAATGTGTGTGTAGTTTACTTAATTGCGTTATTGACGATCAAAAGTAATTTTCTGAAAATCCTTAAGGACACAAAATTTAATCAGCCTAACTACTTTACAGATGCAATGCTGTTAAGTATTCTTAATTTGCTGAAGAGTTCTCTTATTTATGTACCTTTCTGGAGGAAACAAGAATTTAATCAAACAGTTAGAAGGAAGTTTTTACTTGTACAGTGTAAGTGTACAGGGACCCTATTTATGAAGTGTTAGTGTACAAGTGTACATGGATTCTAGTTCATGAATTGTAATTTTACAGCTGTGAATAATTTTATTGTAAAAAAAGTATGATTCAGTAATGAAAAGGAACAATACATGGCAATGCATCCATTTTTAAAATGCAGAGGAGTTCCTAAAAGTAAATAAATTATGGAACCAATCATTGTTTGTTTCTTGGCGTTTTCTCCAGTTGTACAGGAAAGTCAATTATTAATAAGAGCCAGATGGCTCAAGCTATTGCTACTAGAGATTTATATTGTTACATTAACGTTTCTCTCTACAATCATTATATAATACAACATACAAGCACAGGGATAGGTAATATGTATTTTTTTTGTACACTTTACTACTCAAATTTGTATCAGAAATGCAAATTTGTAGCAGAAAATCTTTTATATTAGATTTAAGCTTCTATCTGAAAAAAAAAACAAACATTCACTGTAATTAACTGAAATACAGCCACATGTTTGTATACTCTGCATTCTTGGCACATTACAGACACATTTTAAAAAACAGAATCAGAAATATGACATACAAGAAACAAAATTATAACATGAAAAGCCTTGTATTACATTGTTTTCTACTGAAAGGTTATGGGTATAATTGTCAGTATAATTTGTTGACCATATGTTTCTTTATAAAAGTTAATACAACAGCACATCGTGGAAGACTGCACTCTTAGCTGTCAGGATGTTTTGTTTTATACCTTAACACAATATTAGTCCCTCATATTTTGCTTTAGAGCAAATGTGAGAAAATGCTCTATTATGAAAAGTACTTATACATTAAAAATAAATGTGTCCTAATTTAGAGAATGCATTGATTTAATAAATACACATATATAAATAAATAAATAAATAAGTAAATGGTCTGTTAGTTTGTTGGGTAAGGTGAAAATAATTCCTGGGGATAAACTATCTTCTTTTAATTCAGTAGGGATTGATGGCACAGCATCTGTATAAATGTAGAGGCAGTGGGGTTTTTTTTTTAATATCCACAGAGTAAATTTGATGCATCTTATTGTTCTGATATATGGCTTGCATCTCTCACAAGTTTCTTGTCTTTTCCAGCTGTTCCTTGGAACGGTTTGACTTGTCGGGGCTGTTTTCCTGCGTGGGTTGCTTGGTTGCTGGGACAGGGCTGTTGCTTGTGGAAGGGAGGAGGTTGGCTGATTGAAGCACAGCTTCAGAGTGTTCCCGTGCTTTCATCCGCAGCGCTGCCACGCTGGCAGTACGGTTACTCTGGCATCCATAAGTGGGCAAGAAGGAAAGGCCCATTGGGTCTGGAACACAGCAAGAACAGAGTGGGCTCCCTTAGTGGAAATATAAAAAAAGATATGCATTAGGAGCCATCAATCACTGGTTGTAATCAATAAACACTTGCCAACAATATAATTGGGGCTTATACCCAAAAAGTATAAACTGAGAAATACAATACAAAAATCATATAATATTCTACCTTAAATATAACAGGAGTCTTTAGGGAAAAGCTGACTAATAGTTCAGGAAAATTCATATACCATGCTTTTATATTAACAAACAATGGTAAGATTTTGGTGACCCTAAAACTATATTTCTGTACTGAGCATGTATTATAGTTTCTCTACATTGTAATGAAAGTATAATAACAAACTATGCTGAGCTAAAGTGGCAACAATCACAAAAACTTAATACAAAAAATACTCAACTCAGTTTTCTAAATGTAAAAAAAACATGGAGAGGAATAGATTAATAGAACAAACATATCTATTGATGTACTCAATAAAATAGCCTTTTCAAGAAATGTGTCCCTTATTTAAAAAACAAAGTATAATTTAAAAACCTTAATAATGCAGAATTAAAAATATCCAAATTTCCCATAGATCTCATCAAGTCACATGCTGTACACTAGCCTTAAAGTTATGATAAACACCAATATACTGCTCTTGCTGGACTGCAGGTACACATCTTGGAATTAAACCAATAGGTTCAATAGAAACTATGAACATTCCTACAATAAAATGGCTTTAATGAGCCAGATAGTTGCCATTGTCTTAAAATCATGTTGTCTTAAAATCATGCTAGAGGTGTTTGCGTAATGTGTTAGGTTATTGGAGTTATAGTTTCATATTCTCTAGAGCCTGGGTCCTCTTGCACTGATAAAATAATGCTGCATCATGGGGATATATAGGCCCACCCAGCATGACAAAGCCTCATGCTCTCTACACCAGGCAAACATGACTTAGTTGCTTTCTACTTAGTCTAGTCAACTTTTTTAACAAGCACACTTGAAGACGTCATGTGGCATATAAAACAATTTCCTGCATGACGTTTATGGAGACACATGGGTCTTAAATGTATGTGTATTACACAGATTTGTTTTGTTTTTTTTAAGTGTGTGAATTTGTTTTTGCATAGAAAATAAGTACAATGCACTTGTTACTCAAGTCATTTTTTTACAAGTGTATATTTTTTCCCTGTACTGGTATATTTATATTCTTTACCTGTATTTATTGCATTTTTCGGCAGTACAGATAAACAGGTACTCTCTGAAATTCACATAAAAACTGAGATAATCACGAGAAATGGCCTTCCTATTCATAACTATGCCTATTAATGATATAAGTGTTGAAGTGTTGTATTAATGCCTGCATTTTATTTAAAGTAAGGTATTTTCAGTGTTACAATGTATATTCTTATTAATAGCCCCTATAAGCTCTGCTCTATTAGGATTGTCAAAACGCCATTAATGATCAAATTTGCTTGATTACTATCTAAACTGACCAAGGCAAAGAACTATATATACATAAGTCGATATGTTCTCTATGTGTAGCTACTCCATGTTTGTAGGAGGTTGTTTTGCCGCATAAACAACACATTGGGTAAACTGAAATCAATAACGCTCATTGACAGTGACCAGAAAGGCCAATACAGTTGGCTTTTACAGAGGTGGCCAACATTGCCATTTCCCAAACAAGAAAAAAAAAAAAAAAATATATAATATATATATATATATATATATATATATATATATATATATATATATATAATATATATATATATATATATATATATATATATATAAACAGGCTTGGGCTTTTTTTTTTTGTTTGTTTTTTTTTTTTTTTTTTTTTTACTGTACTTACCTTTTAAGGTAGCAACTTGGGAAAGCGCTTGAGCATATGTAGCTGTATTGAGAAGTGTTCCAGGCAAGCAGGACTGGAAGAACGGACCACCGGGACCAACTGACCTGTTTAAACTAAAAACAAACAAAAAGGTCAGTTTCTTAATATAAACGTTAACTACAAACCAGAACATGACATTATTTATCATACATTATACATACCTTTGTTGTATCTCCAAATGTTCCTTTTTATTCTTAGCCTGGTCGATTGGGGAAGGTGAATTCATATTTCTAACAGGTGGTGTGCCATCATTCAACAGTTCCTTACCCCCCTCTTGGTCTGAACTGCCTCTTTCCGTCTTCCTCCATTTGGCCCTCCTATTCTGGAACCACACCTAAAAGAATAACTTGTCTCATTTAATATTTCTCATTGTGGGCCAAATATGATATTGGAGGCCTATAGCAAAAAGGAAATGTTCATGGTTTGTGATTCCATTGAGGGCAATGGGTTTTGGTAAATTATTATTATTATTATTATTATTATTATTATTATTATTATTAGTAGTAGTAGTAGTAGTAGTAGTAGTAGTAGTAGTAGTAGTAGTATCCATAAATATAGTGAAATAGATCCAGCTTAAAATAAATGATCCACTTGTTGTAATGCAGGCAGGGATGCCTATGGAACTGAGCACAAGTCTTTTCTAGTCTCCTGGTCACTTGAACAGTGTTTGCATCTGTTATATTAAATACAAATCATCGTGATAAATTATTTACAGTTTAGAAGATGTTGTTCTAGACACCATTGTATTTTTTTTACACTTTTCTTAAATTGAGAGGAACTTTCTTCTTCTTCTTCTTCTTCTTCTCCTTCTTCTTCTTCTTCTTCTTCTTCTTCTTCTTCTTCTTCTTCTTCTTCTTCTTCAATAAACTTCTGGTACTTAATTGCTGAGCATATGCAGGACAGTTCTTGTATCTTAATTGAATGAAGGTCACTGGCTATAACAACATTTAATTGAGCAATTTTTCATTATCATATTTTAATGACTTCCCACTGACAGTTCCCCTGCTTCTGTGAAAGAAGCATGATGAAGTCGTTTATTCCCTATTTAGTGATTGTTTGACAACATCAGATTCGATTAAGACTGTGCTTTCTAACACATTAATCATATTTGAATGGGGGCCATAATGAAAACATACCTTCCCAGATTATCGTGTTATTGTATACATCTAAATAAAATAGATAGCATTCACTCAGTATAATAAAAGGCAACGGTTTACAGGCAGAAAAACAATATTCAGAATTTAATTGTCACAGCACTATCTCACCCCTGCACCTTCCCTCATGATCTTCCCCTTCTGAATGGTCTATAATTGCCCCATTTATCTCAATTTGCTGTTCGGTCTTAAGGCAGCAATAGCCAACTGACACTTAAAAAGAGGGTCTACACACTACAACATAAAGAACATTTATTTTCTAATAATGTAGGTTTAATATCCCTGCATGCTCCCACCGATTCGTGTTCAGATTTAATAATAAGAATCGCGTAATCCGATTAGAGGGAAATAATTTGTTTACAATCCCTAATTTACAGATGCGAATTCCATTATCTCTCTGCAGTCGTTGGTTTTAAGCGATAGTAAGATGACCCAGGGGAACAAAAGGCAAACTATTATATTTCTTACAATTAAATCTGCGCTTGCACCAAAACCCAAAAGCAAATCTGGAATGCAGGAAATTGCATATAGGATACATGGAATTTAATTAGATGTGACCATGTTTATAATATAGCAAATCGTCTGCAGAATAAGTAGACTACAGAATATAAATGGTTGTCTTCCATTGTTCTGCAATACTAAAAAGTAGAAAATACGTAAACTCCATTAGTCTAAAACTGAACCTAATCATGTTCACTGCGAACATTTTTCATTGTTCTATGAATTGAAAGACATTATTATTATTATTATTATTATTATTATTATTATTATTATTATTATTATTATTATTATTATACGTGAAAGTTTCAAACCTATCTACAGCTTTAAGACTATCACCCCTTTTTCCCCAAAGCACGGAAATGGATGCGAGTTGATGTAATTTAGTACCTTAGAGACGCGGACAAATTAGTGCAGAGCATTATCACTGGTTAATTATGAATGACCGATTAATCAACCTAATCTAATATTCCACATTATGTTGATGTTATTAAAGTGCATCATGAACATGACAGATATTATTCATATACTTTCTTTGGCCAAATGTGCTCTCAACATTCCAAATGTTAAAAAGTTTGCCAGTTTATATGTGGGATATTTAATTATACTAGGCTACTGAACAGCAATTTTTACCTGGACTCTTGCTTCTGTGAGGTTGATTTTCATCGCCAACTCTTCTCTTGTGAAAACATCTGGGTAGTGTGTCTGTGCAAATACTGCTTCTAATGCTTCTAACTATTAAACAAATACAAAAACACAATTGTGTTATAAGATTGCATCGTATCGTTTATCTCATGCTTTAAAAATGGATAACAGGAAAACAATGGTTTCTTTGTGAAAACTATTTATTTTAAACAGATTTTTCGACAGTTCTGAATCAATGCCAACAACCCTTTACCTTACGCATCGCTCACTGTTTCATTTTCACTCGTTCAATTGGCGCTAGACGAAGACACTGTTTTGTAGTTCATAATGATTAGTTTATATGTTTTTACTGTGTACCATACATTTTGTACCATGATGGAGAGATTTAACTTATCATACTTTCATTATTATTCACTACATTTGATATACGTTCACAAAGGCATACCAAACAGAATTGGGTATTAAAGCCCAAATGCTGAATCTATATTTACTACGCAGGCTAGTTGCATTTATATATTATATGTATGCTTTTCAAACAAGAACAGAGAACCTGTCGTGAATGCCAACATAAACAGTTTGGATAGCTATGTCAGCAGGTATATTTTTCTGTTTTAGTTAAATTAAATAATGTATAGCTTGTACCTGCTGTAAAGTAAACGTTGTCCTGTTTCTCCGTTGTTTCCGGCGTAGGAAACCATCCTCAAAGTCCCCCGTGGCGTGGTTTGCGAAACTGCTGGTGTTTACTGAAAGGTATATGTAGAGCACACATACACATGTACAATTTATCCCTTGCAAAATGTTACTGTTATAATTGAAAAATACAATCATTACACATCACGAGGGTCTTGATTGTAGGCTAAAGGGGAAAATATATGTGTGTATTGCAAATAATAACATTTGAAGAACTTAACAGATGTTAGGTTACCCTCTGTTAAAATATCTGAAATTGTGACATTATTTATTTGCTTGTCATGGTGGGAAGGTTTTAAAAGGTGGTATGTTTATACAGAAAAAAAAAAAAAAAAAAAAATTTGAAAAAATTATGAAGTAGGCCTGTTGTGGTAAATTAATGCATTTTAGGTTAAAACATGCATATTATATTTGTATAGGCCTTGTGTTTATTGCCGGTTTCCCTGAAGTATATGTTATCGTATCGTCGCAAATGGTCATCCAGGAGCTTTTCTTTTCTTTTAAAACGTTTTGCAATATAACATAAAAGATTAATGTACACTGCAGTTTAGCAAAGGGAGGAGCGTGACCACATTTAACTGTCGATTAGAGGCATGACACAAAACATCTGTGATCAAAAAAAAAAAAACCCTTTATATCCTGGAGCTAAATATAAGAGGTTTGCCCACAGAAGGGAGGCAGGTGGCAAAATGCAAGTTGTAAATTCTGATTCTCTATTGTAAGAGCTCACTATTAGCGTAATATTTTTAATAATGTGTATCAAGTACAATATATACATAGTTTGAGTTTAAATTGACAATCAAATGCAAATATTAAATAAACTATTTTTAAAAAAGACAGGACATATGTTGTTGAGCTAAACTTATTTAGGGTTATGTTAAATTTAATTACCATGAAGCGGTCTAAAATATTTGCAATACTACATTTAGAATACTTTATTATTGCACGATATATGCAAACACACCAATTACAGACTATGTCATTTCCCTGTTGTACTTTAGTTGGAAAGTATTGTTGTCTACATGGTAAAGCATATAGATAACTGTGCATAATACAAGGTCAAACATTTCTAAGAAAAGGAAAAAAAAAAACACCACTGGAACATGTACAAAACTAAAATAAATCAATTTTGTTTTCACGGACTACATGTTGTGTGGGTACGACTACAGCCTGCCCAAATAGACAGATATTGCCTGCCAAACTATTATACTCACAGGTATTAGTCCGACAGCATTCCCCGTCTAATTGTGGAGGACAATGGAAGTAGAACATTGCAGCTTACTGCGTTGAAACTGTGTAACCAATGATACTCGTAAACCTTATTTGATTCTGAAAGACACACATCCCATTTAATGTAAACTTTGTAAGAGTTACATACCTAAATGCTAATGACAATACAGTTTTATACATATTAAAATGCTATATATTTCCGTATGCTGGTACAGTATTTACTGAATGTTAAAATATAATAAGATAACTTTAAGAAATCAAAAAGCTAACGAGGGTCAATAATCAGAAAAGTTGTCCTGGCGCTCTTTAAAGTAGCCTTAAAAAATAAATAAACATGTATCGTATTATTATACAGGTAGGTAAATTCAACTATTCTTATTTATTAAAATTAACATTCCTTTCTTGAAGTGTCCTAAACTTTAACGTTTTGGATAGTACGACCGACCCAGTGATTTCATTAGCAGAAAGAAAACACACAGTGTATACGCATTTTACATTTGTAATTCATTGCTAACAAAGAACATTGCATTGCAGTAAATATTATGAGTCATACCTTTTTGTTGGCAGAACTGGATCGCCACCGAGTTAATCTTGACCGGATGTAAACTGTATACTGCTGCTGTGTATGTTACCGGCAAAAAGGAAGAGTGTGTGTGCGAGAGAGGGAGAAATAGAGAGAGAGAGAGAGAGAGAGCGAAACAGAGCGAGAGAGAGAAGCCCAACCCTGGAAGTGACCAGATGTCTATATCTGTCTACACACGATGCCTCTCAGCACTTGCCTTTATAATCTCACGCATAAATGGCCTTAATCTGATTATTTCCAGTATTGCGTTTTGTGAGTGACTTGGATAGGTCCACTGGGTTTTCCAAACTACTCACGTGGTTCAAAACGTCATTTCTCAGCAAAGACTTAAAACATCTATACAGTATTTTCGCATATTTGCTTTGCGACAGGCTATATTGTGATCCCCAGATCCTAAACACTCACGCCCAGTGGACAGTGGCCATGCACATGGAGATCTTTTTTTCATAAGTCATCATCACAGCTTCTGTTTTTTTTTTAAATTTACAATCATATCCATAATTGCACATTAGATGGGTTAGAGGGTCTACTTTACACAAGGCTTCAGTTTCTAAGCGGCCGTACAACCAAATTTTGATTTTGTTCACAGCAAGGGGTCCGTGGATTTATGCTCGCTTCCTCTGCAAATGTATTGCTGCTGGACCCTTTCAATTAGTTTTAAAACGCATCAGAGACACAGAGGAGAGAGATCGTCGTTTATCTGCGTTGTGAAAATTAGGCTCTAAGTACCAACTGAAATTTTCATGTCGAGGGCGGGATTGGAAGAAATCACATAAACGGCAAAAAAGCAAGTATAATGGTGCATAATTGGTTCTCTAATAGCATTACACAAGGATAATAGCCTGTTACGACCCGCTGCACTATTAAGTGCTTCCCTGGCGTAAAGCCTTTATGATATTAAGGGAGGAATATAATGATATTCTGGTTATTAAATGCGTGTAATTAATTTATGCAACACTGAAAATAAAGTTGGTATTATGACCTCGGCAAGATGCGTCAGAAGATTGAAATCAGACAACTGTTGATAACTTTTTGTCTATGTTTTGTCTAGACATTTTTAAAGGGTTGATTGTTTTTTTGGATAGACTTCAGAAGTTGAATATTTTATAAATCTCTAGTGCAGGGAAGTTTACAGTCATATTAGCTTGCATATATGAGTCTTAAATGGCCAGTAGACCTTTATACTGGTTAATATACAGCAACCACCTTACTTGTGTTTAACGATGTTATAACCTTCGATGAAATTAAACAAAAACCTTTAACACAAAATGACTGCTGACCCATGTGTGGTTAAAATGCAAATAAGTAAACGCAGCTGGCAATATCTCTGTGGTTTTATGTGGTCGAGATCTAGAAAAGAGTAAGACATTTTTAAACAGGTCGATTGTATTTTTCTAGTTGTTGGTGCGTGAGTGTTTTTGTTAAACCAGAACATATCCTCAAAGTTTTTACATTTATTTATTTATTTATTTTATATAGACTATAGTATAAGACTTAATTCTAGTTTAATCAATCTTTCTGTATTAACGGACTGGCAACCACAAAAGTGTCAGGTAATATTGTTTAGTATTAAGTGTAGTTCTTGTATTGTAACATTGTGCATTTTGTTCAGAATATGCCTATGTAAATATGACCAAGTTGCACACTATAAGGTGTGTTGTTTTATCAGTTATGAATCTACTGTACTCCAAGATGATTAAACAATGAGACGCGCACAACAAACGTGTTATCAAAATAAACATGTTTCTTTGGCATTTTCAGTTTACAAGGATTTGATATTTGACATTTCAAGCGCAACGCTAGATATTAAAAAAAACACATTTTCAACACTGATAAGTTGTGAAACTGATGTTTAAATAACGCAGGACAATGTATACCTCGTTCAGTAACCAACAGTTGTTTCACAAGTAAACAAACAACAACAACAACAACAACAACAACAACAACAACAACAACAACAACAACAAAACATCACTTTATACCAACATGAACACTATGACGTCTAACTTGATTGAAGTTTTCAGCACCATGGTCAGCTCCAGTGACTCAAGCAGGGTATTTCCTCTGTATTTCACAGTACACACGGTCAATTATAACAGATGTAGCACAATGTTGTGTGTTTATGAGCAGAAATCATCCGACATGATACGCTCCGACTCGTGTTATTTATGGCTATGTGTGTACTCTTAACCTGCAAGGTGGCTGGGTTAAAGTTCTCCTAAACCATCAACAGTAGTTTAAGTCATAATTTTAATTGACTTCATACATGGATCATTAATCGTTGCCCGGTTTCCAATAACACACACATATTGCTGTTTGCATGTCTGCATAACATATAAATATTTTCTTTTCTTAAAGTAACGTTTTTGTTTCGTCCAACTGTTACGTGGACGTAACTGGTATATAAACAATTACGTCGGTGGTACTCTAATCCATTTAAATAAAAAAAATATATCATAAGATACTGTTATTTTGGGTGAACGACTCAGTTTTGCGGGTCGTAGAGACCACCCCTGTCAAAATGTCTATGAACAACCTAGATGTAGAAGTAAGATTGAAATACTCTGTCCTCAAGTTAAAAGAGGTGAATGCTAGTATAAATGTATTTGAAAGGCTTTAAGATACAGGGGGTGATCTGTAAATAGGCCAAATGATACAGATTACCCTTTTACAATAGCCACGTGTAGTACATTTGTGGACCGTACAGCCTATTAAATGTGAAACGATCAATAATAATTCTAATACTTTGATAGTCTGCTATACTTTTGGGGGATAGGGATCTATACCTCCATCTGTTGACCATCGGGTTTTAGACGACGTTATATATATATTCTGTTGCTCTTTAGTTCGTGCAAATAAGACACAGACAGACACACTCACGTAGTTTAAAAAAAAAAAGGTTTGTGATAAATTGGCCTTTTGGGTCAATATGGTAGTTAACGTATAGTATAGTATAGTACATTATAGTATAATATAGTATTTTATACTAATATAAAGAATGTTTTTTAAATTACATTAACAGATAAACACTTTACTACAAAACATTGCAAATTAGATAGCGTGTGCAATGAAGACACCCTTTCAACGCATTCAAACTGATGTATTTGCTATATTCTTTGTTTATATCTATACTTTAACTGGACATACAATATAATTTTGTTTTACACAAATACAGTACCATTATTCTTATTAAAGCTAGGAATGTTAGCCCTATTTAAGATTTTAGTCGTGCACGTGACATTGTTTTCATATTTTGTAAAACAGTACAATTACATCACAGCTATAAATTGATTAAACAGCAAACATGACAGAAATCCTTATTAATTATATATATATAATTAACAAACACTTCTAATTAAAGCAATAATCTAAAGTATACACCTACAGTATGGAGATTTAAAATATATCAAAACCATTTTTATTCCACAAAAAGGCAATTACAGAAATGAACACAAGATGAAAATGAACAAAAATGATGTTGTAAGGTTTTTTTTTTTTTTATTGACTCAGCCTATGTACATTTTAAACAATTAACACGACCGGTTTTATATTTTAACAAAAATAAAGTCATCACCTGTACATTTTAAATAAGGATAAAAAATAATACTAAAAACCTCAACATATTTTAAACACTTATCTGGAGCAAGAACCATATTTTTAAAACAATACATTGCAAATGTTTTTTTTTTTTTTTTTTTTTTTTTTTTTTTAAATACATCACTATAAAATAAATTCTATTGCTCTTAAAGTTTGAATTTGCATACCTCCTTCCCCTTGTCCAGATTGATGTAATTGGGGTTTAAATTAAATTAAAACATATATCCTGATGCTATATAGCTCATTCATATCCATTAATGACATCCACAGCTTACTGCCACCATATCATCATATTGTTTGAACTACATTTTCTTCATCATCAAAATACAAAAGATTAATGGAGTGCAGTTTATCTGGAACACAACAAGGCATTTCCACATCTTGTGATAGTTTCAGAGCATTCACAATAGACTGGACAGTAGCATGGTTGGTGGCTCTCAAGCTTTCCCCAGGAGGAAATGGACAAGACCCCTTGCAATGATAAGCATTGTATCCTTTGGGTGAAATGATCCATCCAGACCAACCAATCTCCTCAAAGTCTACATAGAGAGGGAGCCTTTGGCAAGAGATGGGGTTCCTTTCAACAGACACAGAAGCAGACTGGATTTTTCTGCTTTTGCTCACCAGGTTGTCTGAAGGTACCGCATTTTCACTCAGGGCAGTGAGGGGCATCATTCTTTGCTAAAGCTTTCTGACCTAAAAATAAAGAAAGACCAACCATTAAATAACAGTACCTTGAAAGAAAAGTGGAACTTAGCACAACTGTACCTGCCATTATATATTGGTACAACTACCATAACCAAGTCCCTAAACTATGATTTTACCACATGTGTCCAACATCTTAAGCTCCACGTCAGAGCGTTTTCTTTTTCTTGTGTTTACTTTTTCTTTTAGGAGCTGCTGTTCAGTTCTAGTTTCATGTCATAGATTTATGCAACACAGGTGTGGACAGCCAAAGGGTCTTTATATTAACGAGTTCCAGTTCCATCTAGTCCACTGCAGTGTATTGCAAGCCAGACCAAAAGTAAACTTGATCCAAAGTGGGAGACCACTAAATGGCGCTGGCTCTTTTAAGAAATCTAGCCTGCTACATATACAGTTGTAGGCAAAAGTAACATATCCCAACGGAAATGTATAATTTCTAGAAATTTCTCAAAAACAAAGAATTTTAAGAAAAATCGTAGCAAAAGTTTGTTTTCTTGTGGATGAGGAAAATAAGCTATAAGAAATATATTTCTACAGTTACTTATTTTTGCAAAACTCTAAAAAATTCAAATTCCGACGTATTTCTACCCTTTGATGCTATGATAATATTGTCTACAAGGTGCTAGAAATTTTAATATGATAATGCAGAACCTAATTCTAGAAAAGTCTAGAAAATGCTGGATTGCAGATGAACACTCTTAGAGAATATTAAAGGGTTATACATAGGATGATTGCTGTCATTACCAATAAGTTAACATGGGACAAATGAAAGAGATATTTGAAGGCCTTAGGCAGAAACTTCTTTATTGTCATAAAGCTGGAGAAGTATACAAGATGATTTCCAAGCATTTGAGTATCCCAATTTCAACTATTGTTTCTATTATGAAGAAGTACAAGACTCATGGTACTATCACAGCGCTCCCTCGATCTGGAAGAAAGAAAGTTCTTTCACCAAGAACATGTAGAAAAATCATGAGGAAGGTTAACAGCAATTTGAGATTGACTGCTAAAGATATTCAAAGTGAATTAGCTGCAAGAGGGACTGGGGTTTCCATGTCAACCACAGGTCGAGTATTGCATGGTGAAGGTCTCAACGGTTGCAGGCCAAGGAAAAAGCCACTTTAGGAAAATGTCACAAGGACAATCGCTTAAAGTTAGCAACACAGCATTTGAATAATGGATATGTGTTCTGGTCAAAAATCGAGCTATTTTGTCACACCAATAGTCATTATGTTTCAAGAAAGTCTGGTGAGGTGTACAAAGAAAAGAACACCATACCATACTGTCAAGCTTCGAGGTGGTAATATCCTTCTATGGGGCTGTTTTTTTCCTCTAATAGCACAGGAAATTTAGATCCAATACATGATAAAATGGATTCCATCACATACCAAAATATATTGGCCAATCATCTTATATCTGCCACTACAAGACATGGTTTAAAGCATAACTGGATGTTCCAACACAACGATCCAAAGCACACATCAAAATCTACTTCAAAATAGTTAAAGAAGAATAAAATCAAGTTTTGAAATGGCCTAGACAAAGTCCCGATCTAAATCTGATTGACAATCTTTATGAGTTATAGAAGGCTGTGCACAAGAAATTTTGAATGAACTAACAATTTTGCATTGAAGAATGGTCAAAAAAATCACTAAATGCCAAAAGCTCATTGACAAATATCCTAATCGTTTAAAATATGTTATTTATTGCTAAAGGTGCCTCGCCCAGCTGTTAATTTAATTTTCCTTGTCAGGGTATGATACTTTTGAATTAGCTATTTTTGGAGTTTTGCAAAATAATTTCTGAAATAAATAATTGTAGACATCTATTTCTTGTAACATTTTTTTCTCATCCACAAAAGCAAAACTTCCTACAAAAGATTTTTCCTATAAATTATTTGTTTGAGAATTTTCAAGAAATTATACATTTTCATTGGGCTATGTACAAGTTTTGACTACAAATGTATGTAAGGCAGCCAGCAATAACTTTTTTTAGTGTAACTTTTTTCCACAACATTTGGTGTCCTCTCCACATTCCCTCCAAGTGCTAACAGGGTATTTAATGCTTAAAATAATTATGGTGTACTATTTAAGAAAAATGTTTAAACAAGTTATTTGTCTTCAAAAACTCTAAAGTAACAACCACACCTATTAGCAAGGTCATGAAATACAGTTTCACAAAGTATACTGTATCCTATAATATTCTTTATTTTGCAAAAATGTTATTTTTCAATATAAAATACTGTGTGGTTTATTCTGAGTTTTCACTTTCCCTATCAATAGTAAAAATACTGGATGTTTCAATACAATGAGTCAGGCATAATTGTATTTATTAATGAACATCATGTTTCATGCACAATAGTGGATTCTCTTTTATTCTCACTTAAAGGTACGTATCTAACATAATACCACAGTTTTACTTGGACTGGGAGAGTTTTAAAATGTATCTATTTCGGGATCCTAAGTAAAAAAAATAAATAAATAACCACCACATAGACTTGGGGGTTTATATTAGATATCTAAAAGGTCATATTTTAATTATCTAAACACAGTACAGTTTTAAAGCTACAATTAGATGTACAGGATACTGTATGGATTGTATTCATTTGTGTCTGTGATGTCAACATGCCTATCTACAGAAAACAAGGTATTGTTATTTGTATAGACTACAAGACTTTTGTATGTTACTGAACATATTGCCACCACGCTTTTCAAAAAGTTTAATATGAATGGAAAATCGATTTAAAATAAGCAATAATCATTACCCAGCAAAGGTGCAATGTTTGTAGCTGTAGACCTTCTTCTCCCATCGACAGAGAACAGCACAAGGAAGGCATGTTTCCCATGCTTTCGGCTTCTTCCAAATCGAGATTCCAACGAATTTCCCGAAGGCAGTGTGGTGACAATAAGGAATCCGTTATCTGAGCTGCTGTCAAGAATCCATTTAGACGCCTACAATGAGAACATTGAACAGATGCAATTATATTGAGCTGCTGTCATGAACCCATTAGACAGCTACCAGCAGAACACAAAAACAGATACAATTACAGTAAAATACCTTTCAAATACTGTGTGTTAGATATAACAATAAATGCGCTTACCGTTTGAGTGGCATTAATTACTTCCCATCCTTGAGTAAACAGCGGTAATAATCTTGATGTAACCAGGTTCCCTCTGCATGGCGTAATCCCGCTATCCAGTAACTCATAAACATCGATCTAAAAAAAAAATCTAAGAAAATGAAAACTTCACTGATAAAGTCAACATCGCCGATTGCATATTGAATGTGTTATGAAGGATGAAGAGTTTTGTACTTTGCAAAAATGATGTCCCAATGATTTAGCAGGGACGACAATCTGTTTCTGTCTGAAAATCCGAAATTCAGCTTTAATCAGTGTTTTTTTTTTTTTTTTCCAAATGAGGACAAGTTGAAGTAGTAATGTGAGTGATCGGAATGAACTAAAAAAGAAAGAAAGAAAGAAAGGTTCAGGAATTGTATATTCGTGATGAACACACCTCCACCACATTGTTTTAAAAGCATTTTTTACAGATCATTTCGGGTTATTTCAAACCTTAAACAACGCAATTTGGGATTTTGATTCTCGTGTTATCCTCAAAACTTCGGACGACATGGCCTTCCAGAATCCCCGGATGCTTCGTTATCCCGTCTGAGTCAGCAACTGCACTGAATAGATCCACCATAAATTGCTGGGGGTTCCTGTGAGGTAATGCGTTTTGTGGTAAATCTCCAATGTCAGATAACTCATGCAGTCTCTGGATTGCTTTGAAACAACTTCGTGTGTGTCTTTTCTCTCCGTTTCCCTCGCCAAGAGTCGTTTGTGAAACTCTAAACAGTACAACTAGATCCAACAGCAACATCAAGAACGCGCAGATACACAGCCTGGATAATAATAACATAATGGCGACTGCTACAAATTCAAATATGACAGCAATACGTGTACTGTGTGACTCAGAGAAGTCAGTGACAACTAGTATTCATTAGTCGCGGTCTCGAACTGATGTTGAGACAGAAACATGTCCATATAAAGCCGCTCGTAAGTCCATTGAGTTTTGCATACATAAGAAATACAATATTTGGGTAGTGTTTTGATGACATTGACAAAGTGGACAACACATCAGTAACACGATAGGCCTGAATAAATAGTGTTAATTGATTACATTATTACAGGCAAGTTTGGGCTTTGTCGTTTGTTTAGGTTGTTTGCAGGTCATCGTGTCTCAAACATCCCAGGGATATCATCCAGATTCCAAATGTAAGCTTCTGAAACTTGTGTTTACACGTTTACAATTCTTTCAGTAAAATCGGGAAACGGTTCTTCGTGTCTTAAGTTGCGCACCCACCTCCTTTAAAAAAAAAAAAAAAAAAAAAAAAAAATCATATAAATTCTCTTCCAGATTGATCAATTATTGTGTCATTAATTAAACTGGGACATTTCGCTATTTGCTCCTTTTGTGGAACATCGCTTGCTAAGGCGCCTTTATAAGAAAAACCTGTTTATTCGTTATGGTTGACACAGTGCTCATAGCTATAGAACTAGATGGCACAGGCAGGTGATACTAACACCGAAATGTGTGTTCTATTGTCTGGAAGTCAATCATCTCGTAATTTCAGGTCAGTTCCACCTAGCATAAAGGTTAGCACATATTTCTTTTTTTTCATACCCACAGTAAAAAAATGTATATCTTGTTATTTATGTTATAACTCTTAGTAGTGTTGGAGTTTGTTTGAACTGGTGGCCATGTTAAATAGAACCAGATACTGGATATCTTTTGGTGTAAAAATAAAACCAGTAGGTTCTCCCAGTAGTACTGAGAGAATCAAATTATCATGCAGTCTGGCTGGGGTTGGTTGTCACATGTAAATCCTATAGGAAGAAGTCTTATATATTTTTCTACTTTTTTACACCAAAATGTGTGATATGTCACCATATAATGCTTATTTAAATTATTTACGGTTTGTCCTCTGGTTCTGTGGAGGCTGTGGTATGGGGCAGGTTGTCACAGGTGACCGGCGTATTTTCAACCGTCCAAATATCATATTTGGAATAAAGTTATGCTGAAATAAAAAACATCAATTTGTATGTGAAGAGTTATTCTTCAATATAACGAGGAACAGAACCTCGCAGCTTGTCACCAGATTGAGAAAAATAATAGAGTAAAACGTGTGACAACCAGCCCCGGTCTCCCCTGCCATGCCCCCTAACCCCCCCCCCCCCCCCCAAATAATCACTTGTCTATTCACAGATAGTTAAGGGAGTAGAGGGTTATCTTCAGTCGAGTTTGTAGTCGCTCCTAGTAAGAAGCTGACAACAATGATCCCGTAGATTATAGTCCCGATCAAAGGGGGGATTGGTCGACTTCATGTTTGTGTAATCAATGTGTGATCGATGGGTATGGCCAGGTAATCTACTTCAAAATCATTAATTGGTACGACTTGGAACCCCGCGACCCAAAGTGACACGGATTGTATTTTTAATAAAACAAAGATACATGTGAAAAGAAAGACAAAGGGACTGTGAGTTGTTATAAAAAATAAAAAAACAGTGTACTGAATAATCCACAATAGAACGATACTGGTTCAAAAGTATCCAAGTAGCCTGCATTACAGATATCATATGTCCACGTCATGTTATTAAAATTGTTTTTACTTTTTGACCCATTTTACCGTCTTAAGTATTTTCTGTATTCTAAATGGTGTTCAGGTTTCCCGGTGAATAACCAACATGTACAGGACATCTACCTCTAGAAGCTTTGATAAGTCCTGAGGTTGTCATAACAAGTTGTAATGATATATTGGGCGCCAGTGCTTGATTACGACTTTTCTTATCCTAAACATATTTGGCTGTGAGTTGAACATGAAGGGAAAAACAGTGAATCTTACCCCTGCACAACCACCTGAAAACAGGAGCTCTTTACTGATGTTACACCATTCACACACTTACTTTACTTTTGATTGGTCTGTTGAACAAGTTAAATAATATTGTAACGGCGGGTGAGTTTGGAATGGACTGCTTGGGACTGGACGCTGGGAGGGGAGCGGGAATGTTAGGTATGGGTGGGTGGGTGCTGTCCTGTCTTCCCCGCGGTTTGTGTGCGTGTCACCCTGCGTGGGTCTGTGAGTGGAAGCGCGTTTAGCGTCTTCGCAGTGCTTGAGTGCTGAGAGAAGGGTCTGTGTTAGCTGCTCTGTGATTTGTGTTTGGATCCGCCAGTCAGCTGCTTGAACGGGACCGAGCGATTGGTCAGTATGTATGTAAATGCACCCTTGTGTGTGTGAGCCAATAGGGCTCGGGGGGATATGTATTTATGAGCTTCCTCCGCGCAGCTAGGGGTTTATGGTGTGTCTTTGCCTAGTGAGGTACTTATCCTTTTGGTAAAAAGAGCGTCATTTTGTTTGCCGTTCCATTTTCAGTAAAATTGCAGTTTTAATTGCTTTAAGCTGTATCCCGTGTTGTCTTTTATTCGGCTGTGGACCAAATACGCCTCCGCTACAATATACATAATATATTAATGAATGGAGTTCATATGGATTTGTTGTTACATTGAAGTTCTTTTGACTCAGTAATGTTCAGAATAGTATCAGGAATATTTCTAAAATAAATAACTTGACCTATAAAGCTCCCTTCCAAAAAAAGGGATTTAAAAAAAATAAGCATGTGAAGGAGTGAATGAGTGGGGAGAATGTGTGTTGCTGTTTTCGGGGGTTGCAGAGCATGGATGTGACTGGTTGATGAGCCGGAATGATATTAAAGGCAGGATTTGAACACTAGCTAGCCATACTTTAATTCCACCTACATAACCGCTACGCTACACAGATTCACATCTTAACCCTTTCAACAGACTAGGCTGCTATTTACATTTACCCTATCCAAACGGCAATACATTGCCAGAACATAGATTGAACAATTTTGCTATTCCTGTAATGTGTGTGTGTGTGTGTGTGTTATCCATTAAATGAAAAAAAAGTAATATCTGAAACAAAAACACATTGGAAAGCTGAAAAATGCCAAGTTATCAAAAGTGCCCAGCCATTTAAAGTGAAGTTATCAAAAACACAAGCCAAGTTTCAAGAAACCATTGGCGCAACCTTGCCCAGCACAAAGCAAATAGGCACAATTGTAAAAGCAGCGGGCTTGCCTTGTTTTTCAGGCACAATAAAAGCGGATCATACTTGCTTCAAAAACACAAGGCAAGTTAGTAGAAACAATTGGGGCAACCTTGACACCCACCGCTTTTACAGTTGTGCAGTGTTGCACCAATACAAGATGGATCCCCCAAAGATCGGAAACATTTTAATGTGTTGTATTTATCAGTCAGTTGGTTAAGGACTTCACACCCTGGTCAGAGATTCAATTGGCTCCATTTAATAATTAAATTGATTGCAGATAATGCTAAAGTTGCCAACCCATTATTGATCATTGTGATGTATCTGACCCCTTTTAAAATAGGCCTTTATACGGCTTGTTACTTTGTAACAACTCAATGCAAATACAACTTTTAAGTAGTTAAATGAATATGTGGCAAAACCTGGCTGCCAATACTGCCTAATAATGGAAAGTAACAGCTACTGAAAGCAAAATAGTTTGAAATGTATAAAATTGTCATGCTTCTACTTGCCTGTTTAATAAAGTACCAGTTCTCAACTGAGCTCTTCTATCGCTGGAGGAAGGGGAACACAAGAGGAATGATCCGAGATGAGTGCAACCAATTAACCATAATTTACTAAAACAATAATAATTATGGAAATAATAATAATAATAATAATAATAATAATATAATATATAATAATATATAATATATAATATATATATATAACTAATAATATATAATTATATATGCCATATAGATATACACTTTGTTGGTACATTAAAACGTTTGCGAAACAAGTATTATATTCAAATATGACTTTCAAATTAGAATTAATTGAATGGTTAAGAGAAAAGGCATCTGATGAAAAGCTAAGTTTGTTGATATAAGAATACATTATTTAAAGAAACATCAATGACTTTTCTTGTTTTACCTGGTTCAAAGCTATCTAGGTAGCGATGCACAATGGGGATGAGCTTTGTTTAAACTACAGTAATTGCATTTTATAGGTAATTATTTATTGCTTAAACATTTGCTTTTTTTTTTTACACTTACCTGCATAAGAGAAACCATTTATTAGGTTGGATCGAAAGGTTTTAATCATAATTTGCCTGTTGATTACAGCCATGATACAGTAAATAGGATTCACAGGCACAGCATGGGTGATGTTTATTGTTGGTTCCTAGTGTCCACATTTGAAAGCAATGTTTTGCTTCTTCAACCAAACAGGCAATTGATCTGAACAGCAGCTGATCTAAACAGTCACTCTTTAAATCCCAAGTGGACATCTGTCTCTTTAGTTTATTTTTGTCTGTAAAAACATGAACATGTAATGGATGCATGTGGGCTTATGTCATTTGATTCACAATAAACACTGCCCCAAATATTACAAATAGTTTACTTTTCAGCACATTTTTTATTTATTCGTTTTCATCTTAATATACCACTAATTCCACCAACAGTTGATTGCACTTTCTCAATGACAGGTTAGAACTGTTCCCTAGCCAATAGAGTACCAAAAGCAGCACCAAGTAGTTTGAAATCACATCACTTTAATAGAAGTCAAACAAGATATATTTTGTTCCTCTACAGTACACTTGGCATTCTTTTGACCAAATATAAGTTAACCTCTTGCATATGTTATATGCACAAGAAACTCATATTTCATAATCACCCAATGGTCACTTGTATATGATCAGTAGACATTTGTAGATTCTAGATAAAGAAGCTTCAAGATAGAGTGTTGGTAAATCTTGGGTATTCAGCTTATGTCTTTCAAGCAATTGAGTTTTAAAATACGCAAAGTTATTTTAAAACAAATCCAGGGAAAAAGGTGTTTACAAGTGGACAAAATCTAAAACCAGATAGTAATAACTCAATAAACACAATATGGGTTTTCATTATTTTAACCAATAAGAATTGTTTATTTAATGTAACTTTTCAAAAGACATAGAAAAGATTCAACCATTACAGTTGAATTTAGTTTATAAAATCGATGAACAAAGATGGGTACGAACTGTATGCTGTACAAAACACCAATGTTTCTTACCAAGGTTTGTATTAAGATTTGTATCTCTTTTTAAGAATTCAGAGAACTCAGTTGTGTTCATACTGGGTCCACTGACAGGGTTTAGTCTGCACTCGGTATGGTTCGGTACGTTTGGTGTGAAGTGTGAGCAGCAAAGTCTGCTTGGGAAATGAACCATAGAGATTCCAACTAAAGAAGTGGTCTCGGTCCATTTGGCAAACGCACAGAGTCTGGGTTTGCTTGTTAAACGTTAATGTGAGCAACAGCTGGACTCGCTCCTTTTGCATAGGAAACAAACTATACAAGGTAACCTGATTCAGAAGTAAACAAACAATGTCTCAGGAAATTGGCACAGTTTTCAGCCGTAATTTGTTCTCCCGGTCAGAAACAGTAACATTGTTAAACGTCCCAGTTTTGGTTTTATATTATTATTATTATTATTATTAATTTTATTATTAAGTACAAATGTGTATCATTATGCTCAGCAATTTCTAGCAGAGTAATATATTTGGTTGTGTGTTGGAGCCATTCTAAAAAACAATTTTATGGATTATTTATTTAATCATTCTGATTATGTGTATACAAGATGTTTAAATGATAATAGCTGATCTATTTCAATATGGCTTTTTCTACATGTATGGCTTTAACATGTTTTGACTAGATGACAACATAAGAAAATAATGAGTTGTTATCATCTGTAATAAATTCACCTGATGTTTCATTTTTAAACTATTATTGTGTTATTTTATATACTGTAAATTAAAGAAGAAAAAAATAACCTTCGTGTTTTTCACTGTGGAAATCTGGTAATCCTAAACTACATGGACAGTGGGAGAAACCGAAGCTCTGGTAGAAAATTTGGTTAGACACCACAATCTTGCCGAACTGGACTAAACTCTTAAGACTTAAAATGTATTCATTAAATTAGTGAAATGCTCACCTAGCAATATGTAAGAATCTAAAACATGCTATATTAAAAACCGGAGCACTATATCAACAGCTGTCATCTTTCAATATGCCTAGGATATTGTAAACATCTGGTTCACACACCATAGAAAAGAGCCGAGTGCACTTGAAATCTGCATTGTGAACACAAATTAACTCAGTCCTGAAAATAATGGAAGGGGACCAAAAAAAGTGAACTTTATCTTTATAAGTGTGCAGCAAGCACATTGATACCATGTTTCAAACAAAATGAACCAAACCGAGTTTGTTTGAAATGGACCCAGTGTGAATGCAGCCTCAGTTTCAAGTATTTGCCAGTAAAACACTTGTAATAATAATTTAAAAAAACAACAACAAACAAAGCTGCATAGAAAAGTCACCTGAATTCTGGTTTAAGTTTCCAAACACCCTCTTTACCAGGATTCCTATGGAAGTTACAAATGTTTCTTAACAATTCTCGGAAAACTACTGCCTGGGAAGCAGACAGCTTTGGACTGAACTCTTGCAGTACTTCCTGAGTTGTAGCTTGTCCATCCACCTCAGCCTGGAATGCAATAAAGTTCCTCAAGTCCACCAGCAGTTCATCATGTTCAGTTGGAGCCAGTGGTGCTGAAGATGCTTGCTGTATATTCTGATCCTCCTCGTCTTCAATGGCCTGGGACAGGGTCATGTGGTTCCTGGCTCTCATTTTTGCCAGTAGTGCAGATGAAGATAGAGCAGTGGAACTGGATTCTTCCTCTATTCCCTCCCCGCTAAAGTGATCACCAGAAGAATGTTTCTTCACTCCAGATTTCTTAATGAAGGAAGCATCCTAAATTAAAAAAAAAAAAAAAAAAATTCATATCTTTATATATATATATATATATATATATATATATATATATATATATATATACATACATACATACATACATACATACACACACACACACACACACACACTGAAGCTGTAAAATGTAAAACCATTTTTTCAAAAAAATGCTTTGTCTTTCTAAAACTACAAATCATTCCCAATGTAAAATACATATTAGACTTTTATTTTGTAGCATTTATTAATGCAAACTAAGAACAACTTGTCAGGCTCCAGACTACATTATTTCAACATTTACAACTCTACAGTACATTAAAATTTATTACAATAAAAAATAAACAGTTACATAATATAAACAGTAAACAAAAAAATAAGAAATGAAAACAAACAAAATACCTTGCATTTCTCTGGAGTGGTTGTGGTAACTGAAGTTGGGACAGCCAACATAGGGTTTTTCTTCTGACCAAACCTTTTTCTAAATAAGAGAACAAACATTAGATTGGTTTTTAACTCATTCAACAATGCAGATCTGTAAACAGGACTTGGATAGAAAACTCCACTGTCAACTGCTGTAAGCATAAAAAAAGTATTTCATGAGACAACTCATTTGTAAGGCAGTAGTTACAACAACCTGAACTAAGTAGACAAATTATATGACACAATTATTCATAGGTGTGTTCATTTTTGTTTTGTGAGAATTACTAACGAAACTAATGCAAAAAAAAAAAATAAGCCCAGAATATTACCCTCTAAGAAATAGAAACACAGGAATCTTAGCCTTTAAGATTTAAAGCAGCAGCTGTAATCTATTTTATATGACTATGAATAGTTCTCAATATGGAGAGAACTTTACAATAAGTGTAGTTTTTCTTTGGTAGCCCTGAAAACTATATTTAAATCAAACATAAATACCCACTGTTATTTAAATAAACCACAAAGAACAGGATTGCACCCCCAGAAGCTGTGCTTCTGCCACAATCTTACTTTCCACCAGCTGGTGTTCCCGGTAGACTGTTGTTGCCAGTCCATGTTGGCACGCCAGAAGACGCTCCCAGGCAACGCTGCCGTGAGACCTTCAGTGCCTTCAAAGCTTCTTTGGCCACTCTATTAGCTTCTGCTTCCACTAACACATAGTCTGGGTTAGAGGCCTCCATGATGGAATCATGCTTTATCACACTGTGTATACCTAATTTTATGTACAGAAAATAATTATGGTTTGTTAGTAAGATCTCCATTAACAATAATATACATCTGACAATAATGTTACTTCAATCTGAGTTGTATATTTCCTTCACTGATTTACTCATAGATTACAAAATTAAGTCACTCTTCATGTATTTATATTTATTTTCATTATTATTAGTTTAGTACTACTATTAATTGTAGTGACTGTGTTTTAATCAGTTCTGTTTAATCACTTACCTGACTTTCTGAAAAGTTTTTCCAAGACATAATCATCACTCTTTTTCCGATCTTCATTAGCTTCAGTGTCATCATCTTTGTTGTGCCTTCTTTTTTTAACTAAATGTGGTATGCGGTGCCCTTCAAACCTGGCATCTTCTGAACGCTTATATTTTCTGTGCTTGTGCGCTGCTGCCTCTGAAAGCTGTTTCTCTCCTTCAGCTGTACAGTGCTTCTTTTTCTCTTTCTGTTTCTGGGGACAGATTTTGTCTGGGTCACTGTGCAGTTTTATTGTGTTCTGTACATTGTTTGATGGCACATCAGCAGCCTGTCCACAATTATCACTAGAAGCCAAAGCCTGTTCAATAACTGAAGTATTGGTTTCCTCTTTAAAACCATCGTTGTAGCTGCCATTTTCATTAGCAATGGTCACATTTTCATGTTCTGTCATAGTCACTTTAGAACCATTAGCACCAACATTTTCAGCTTTATCAGACAATGACACTTCCAGAGTTTCTCTCATTTTGTGTTGACTTGTGCATGTATTTTGCTTAAGGAAGTTTCTGGTTGGTGTTGATGGCTTCGTCTTTTTAGCTTTTTTAAGCCTCTTTGGTACCTCGACCATTGAACCAGTGCCTGCATAAGTTGGACAGAAATGAGAAGCACGACAAATACATTCATTTAAATGTAAGAAAATATACAACATTTTGACTGTGAGGTAATAAATGTCAAATGATTTTGTCACAGTCACCTTCAAAGATGGCACTAGTTTCAGTTCCCTGGGAGCCATCAGGACTGCTCAGTGTGAAAAGCTCATAAATGTCATTGGACTTGAAAAAACGCCGTTGCTTTGGGTCCTTAAGCACTCTGTTTGTGAGGAACTGCTTAAAGATTTGTCTGAAAAAAAGTAATAAAATGAATTACAGGAAATTATATGCTCTTTTTGCAACCAGTCTTTGCCCATACTAATCAGCATAAATGGTCGGACATCAAGCACCAGTACTTCCTGATTTACAGCAAATTCACCCAACAGAACTGTTAAGCAGCGGGAAAAGGCTTTTTTTTTTTATAGGCCCAATTTGAATCGGTCGATTAACCTGTACACAACCTACTAATCCCTGTATCTTTGGGAATTGATAACAATTCAAGAATCACATAACACACCAGGTTACCACCATCTTTAAACGTCCTGCATAAACATTCGTCCCCGGCACTTAATGACTTTGTAGCCTGCTTTAATAACGAACACCCGCAGAAAACAATGAAACAATATGACCACTAATGGTTTACATAATGCTTTATGGAAAAAATGAATATTAAAAAAAAAACGTGTTCCATCGAAGAAGTGTTCCGTGGAGTCGGTTTCAATTGAGGTCTATGTTATTGCTCTACCATTAAACACTGAATACAATTAACATTTGTTTTTACCAATAAAGGAAACAAATGGTTTATGCAAACGAATGAAAAAAGTTGGCACAATAAAAACTGTAATAAATGAACACTTATCCCTCCCAACATAAGCATTTGTGCTAGTATGCGTTTTTCATTAATATACATACATGAACGTTATTGCAAACTGAAATCAAGCCAGTTCTATTAGGCCCAACATTGAAACTGCTGGAAGATTTCAAGTTTATTCAAAGCATTAATATAATTTAAGATTAAACTGTCATTAAATCCAGACTGGGAATGTGTGTGGTTTTGACTAACCTGTGGTAGATCTTCTCTTCAATAGTCCCAGCTGTCAGAAGCCTGTAAACAGTCACTTGCTTCTCCTGGCCTATCCGCCAGGCTCTCTCACGAGCCTAGCAACAGCAATAACAATACATGACGTATTTTGTCAGATCATGTATGTTGGATTTGTGATTTACACCAGTTACTGAAGTATCTAAAGCAACTTGAGCAAAACAGCAGAACAAATTGGGAAAATCTTAGGCAACCAATTGATATGGGTTTTATTAATTTATTTTATTTTGGTTTGTTTAGTCATAGATTACATAGATTTTTTTCTTTTGAACAACAACCTTCACCTCGATGTATCTGATTGAATAGAAAAGCAATGACTTACCTGGATGTCTGTACTAGGGTTCCAGTCAGGATCATAAATAATAACCCTGTTAGCTCCAGTCAGGTTCACACCTATGCCACCCACTTTGGTGGTAAGAAGGAACACGAATATGGAGGTATCCTAAAATGAAAAACACAAGACATTCATTAAAGGAAATAACACAATTTCCACAGATTAAAAAAAAAAAAGTTCAATAAGCAATCCACTTTTGCTTCTGCAGCACGATACATTAAGACCTGGGCCAAACACAGCCCTACCATTTTTGACTAAAATGCTTTTAGGATAACAATTCTAGGAATTATATCTGTTCCCAAGCCCAGTTTACTACTGAGCAAAAACATTTTGTGAATGCAATCTAAAAATAAACCATATGCATATATTCAAGTGACTTCAATGCAATTTCATCTCACCTCATTGTACTCTCTTACAAGAGGCTGTCTTGAAGCTATTGTTGTGGTCCCATCCATTTTGCGGTAAGAATAGCCGTTTTCTCTGACAAATATCTCCAGGATATCCAGCATCTGGTTGATGAGATGGTTTCAAACCAACTATTATTAACTGGATTGGGTAGGAATTACCAGATTAGGTGCCATTAATATTACATGTACCAAGAGGACTAGCAACAGAGTAGGTTCAGATCCACTCTAAAGACAAATCCCATTTATATTGAACAGTGACAGCTGGGTCCTGACAGCCATCATAAGCTAGACTCCCTTTATAAGATAAATGTTCCTATAATGAATTTATTTATATATTCTGTAAATACACATTTAAGCACAGTAAAAGTAGTATACTGTGCCCTTGGCCAGTTATTTTATTTTTACACACACACACACACACACACACACACACACACACACACACACACACACACACACACACACACACACACACACACACACACACACACACACACACACACACACACACACACACACACACACACACACACACACACACACACACACACACACACACACACACACACCTGGCCAAGGGCACAGTGTACTACTTTTACTGTGTTTAAATGTGTACTTACAGAAAAAATAAACATCAAATTTCTTTGAGCTTTCACTAGTAAACTTACACTTCAGAAGTTGTTGCATAACGGCCTCAGATCCATATAGCCACATTTCTAGCACTTCCAAACTTTCACATTTTTATCTTAACGCACCGGAGCCAGGCTGCAGAATGTACACACATATCCCTATGTGTAGAGTGTCAGTGTGACTCATTTCTTTACATTTGTAAATATCTAAATTATTCAATTTATTAACATCATCTTGAAAAAGATACATCCTTAATACAGCGTTTACTGTAGCAAAAGTAACCTCCTGTTTTGCCATTAAACTATTTGTGGTAGTGTTCTGACCTGTCTTGACTGTGAAAAGAGCAACACTCGATGGCCCTGCTTGTGCCAAAGGCGAAGCAGAGTCTCCACCACTATCTGCTTTCCAGACCGCTTCCAGAAGCCAAAATGTTCTTCCTCTGTTAATTGATCGTCGGGCATTCCTTTCAAGATTTTAGGGCCACCAGAAAATAGGTCAGGGTGATTACAGATCTTCCTCAAGGCAATCAGGCCAGAGAAAACCTAATACAAATTTAGAAAATAAAGAAAACAATAGTTCAATACTGAGAATTTTCTACAGGAAAACGTAGTTATTATAGTACCCCACTGCTACATCAACAGACTAACATTTGCACACAAGTTTCTTTATCATCCTTAAGAATATAGTGTATTATTTTGGCCTAAAATATGGAAGTGAAAAAGGGTGTAGTTCTAATTTTAAATGTACTTAAAAAAACGGGAGACATTAAATATCTGTATTAATGGAATTTAGCCTTCACTGAAGTTTGTGAACTGTAAAAATCTTTCCCTTGTGACCTTTCAGCGCATGTCTGTTTGCTTATAGTACACATGCATTACAATACATTGAAAAACCGTATTCTTTCAAAAGTACGTAATCCAAAAAGAAACCATCTTTCAACTAACTTTTAAAATGTATGTCTAATGCCTTGTCTGACCTAAGTACTGGTGCACTATCCTTGCGCTACTACCATGTCATCATAGATACAAATTGTCTTAATCGGAAGTTCTCATATTGTATTCTAGTAGTACTTGCACTTACTGTAAACTACACTGTATTTAAATATTGTTTTTGCACTGTACCTTGTATTGCCCTGTAAAACTAAGGTCACATTGGATAAAGGCATCTGCCAAATAAACAAATAACAATGACCACTTTGATTAAATACAGAGGAATTCAAACTGGGATAAAAAAACAAAAAACAAACAACTTATTTGTCATTTAATTTTGCTCTAGCTCCTCCTTTCAAAAGTCCACATACTGCAGTGTGCATATTGGACGATCTGGTTTGAAACGTTTTGGTCAAATAAATGCATAATTAAAGACACTGCTGCTGATAATTGGACAAAGCAGGCTGTATGTGGCAAGAGCAGGTGGGCACATTCTCTTTCTTATTACAGATTTGTGAAGTCAGAACTGTATGCAGAATATTATTATTTAAAGTGGAGATTTTGCAAATAAATTTACCAATACTACAAATTCTAAATTTTATGCAAAACATTTAAGAAGGCCCATCACTGTGAAAAGATGTTACTACTGCAGGTTTACAGAAATGAAGCAGGGCTTCCATCTCTGCATATACGCCAGCCACAGTGAAGAATACGCACATATTCTCTAATCCCATTAAAGCCAGGAGTGAGTGGGAGAACTGTTTGAATTTCACATGTGCCGATTACTGATAGTGCTTTATACGTCACAGCAGTGAGTGGACTTTTATTAATTATACATCAAACACCTCAAATGCCATTCTGTTTACACTGGGTGAACTGCTGTGAAAATAGAGAACAACTGTGACAGAATCCAGAAAAAAAATGACGTTCAAGGTAAGTGCTTAATGTAATTGTTTCAAACGTGTTTTGGACAAGCCTTGGACTGGTTATAAGACTTTTTTGGATTATGTAACCTGAGCTGCTAAATGATAAAATTACACTGCAATTTACAAGACACTAATATTAGGTAAACATGTATTTATAGTCTTATTGTCCAATGACACAGTTTTATAAGTAATGCCCATCTCCTCAACAGCATCTAGTCTTCAAATTATTAGCCACTTTGCTGCTGCATGTTTAGATTTAATCAAGACAGCTATGCAGACCAGCACACAGTGTGGTATTACACACATGCATCATGTCACCACCTTTAATTTATTTATTTGTTTATTTATTTATTTATTTAGCTCTTACACATATTCTGTGCACTGCTGTATGTACACTATTAATACTGAAGCTTCTGTGTGTCAGTACAGTTAAAAATGTTTGGCCTCATCACCTACATTAACAGTTACGTGGAAATATCAAAACAAAGTTTCTTCAAATTCAAGAGATCCTTTTTTTAAATAATCTTCATCCGCCCAACCAAATCAGACAAGAATTCATGCTACGGTTGACATGGAAATAATGTATGCAGTAAATCTTACCTTTCCGTCTCCATTCAGGATCTTATAAACTTCACCGGAATCAATGAAGTTTTGGTAGACTTGGCGCTGGACATCTGTTAACCGACAAAAGAGCACCTACAAAAAAATATATACCAGTTGGGCTCAATACACAAAAAAGGGAGATTTAAAATACAACAAAACAAAAGCCTTAAAAACTGTGAAGGTATTTTGGAGAAAGGGGTCTGCAGATAAAAAGAGCTTTGACTGCAGTATAAACTTGGATGAGTAGAATGCATAAAATAACATTTTAAACTAAAAAACAACTTTTGCGATAAACTGTACCTATTTAAAGACATTAGTAGCTGCATTAAACTAAATGCTGTGTTTCACCTACAGGACGTACCTGTTCGTTTTTGTCTGGTAAGGAGAGATTTTTTTTAACATCTGCCTTCATTCTTCGAAGAAGATATGGGTTTATGGTATCTCGTAGAACACAAGCACATTTATATGCAGTCTGCACCTATAAAGACAATGCAATAAAGTATATCAGATAATAACATGTGTGATATTAATGTTGGTGTTTTTAATATATTAATCTAATTACTGTAAATCGAAAAAAAACATCACCACCACATGCCTGTCTTAATGTAAAGGTCTTTTTTTCTTTTTTTTTTTAGGAGTTCAAGACATTAAAGATTCATAAGAGTACTAGTTGTCCCTTAGGGCAAACTTCCTTTTATCAATATCGTTAGCCTAATCCTGTGTTAGGCCAAATGCCATTTACTAGTAATCCAAGGGGCCTAGAGATCAAAAGAAAACCTATAGGAAGCCTGCAGCACTGTAACATACAAGACAACAAGGGAAGATTAGTGCCCACTCGAGACTACAAAAGGCAGCATGAGGAAAAGCTTGTGATCACAGACAATAAAAGGTCATTTTGATCTTAAGTGAACATATGGTACAGTAATGGATCTCATGAAAAATACAGAGCAGATACAGTACGTAAAATAGAGCACATAAAATCAAGATGCCTACATTTAGTTAATTAATGCTGGGATTTAATAACTTATTTACCTCAAATACAATAACTATGAGTAAAAATCTCCAGTTTCTAAGTTAAACGACATTTCCAAATAAAATGGTAAAGGACGGTAACAGACTGTCTGGAAGGATCATTTTGCTGCGGTCATTGGTCAAGATAAGCAATGCCATTAGGCTTTTACATAGAGAAAGTCAGACAGAAATATATAGTAAAGTATTGTATTTTCAAAAACGGTCTAGTCAAGACCACAGGCCAGGAAAAAAATAAAATTAAAGACTTATAATGAAAGCTTCAAAAGGAGCATGGAAGTTCAAATTAGACAGCTAAGACATATTTGCTGCTGAAGGAATACTAAATGAGCACTATAGGCTGAAGTTAGCCACTTACAACCATTTAATAACATTAATAATTTGTAAAGGTTTTCATTACTGGCAGAGAAAGGGACATCAATATTCCCTTTAAAGCAGAAAAGTAACCCTATAGGTTCTGTGCACTCTTGAACCCAGTGATAGAAATGAAACTATTCCATTTACAACCCAATACTAGCACATTATTTTCCAGAATCAGTACACAATTACTAATATTTAAAGCTATACATCAAGTGCATTAGTCCCTTTTGCTCAGCCTCCATCACTTTTGAGAAGGTCGTAGTCTAACTGCGATAACCATCTTCTTTTTCACAGCCTTAGTCCCAGACTGTCCTGGGGTCAGCTGCTTTGGTTGCTCTTCTCCACTTGTCTCTGTCGAGCACATCTTCCTCACTCACTTCACATACCTCCATATCTTTTCTCACACAATCTATCCATCTCTTTCTAGGCCTGCCCCCCTGTTACCTTCCACCTCAAATTCCATTACCCTTTTTGTTACTTCCTCAGCGTCCCTCCTCATGATATGTCCATACCACCATAACCTCGCCTCTCGCATCTTCTCAACCACATCCACCACCCTACATCGACTACGGATTTCTTCATTTCTGATCTTATCCTTCATTGAACTCTGCAGAAATGAAGAAATCCGTAGACGATGTAGGGTGGTGGATGTGGTTGAGATATTGTGATAACCATATTAACAAAAAACAATAATTATAAAACAAAAATAAGCCTTAACTATAGCTCTTTTTGTAACCACCCACAACTTTTACAGTAGACCCTTTGTAACGGCCAGCAGTATAGCTGCAACAACCTGTTAGTGGGTTTCTTTGTTTAGCTATTAGTTCATAATGAACTGTTGATCTCTTAAGTGTAAATAACCAACACAACAGGCTGTTAACTACTGCCATTCATTTTCATCAATAAAGGTAGAAGGTCAGGAGATGTATTTTTCATTTAGCTTTAATACCTTCCAAATAACACATTGCCATGAAAAGATCCTACCAATTAAATATCAGTATAATAGATCTCTGTTTTAGCCATGCCGTGGACCACACAGCATTAATTAAGAGGCTAATGTATTATAGGCATTAACAATCAAGAACCATGTTTTAAATGACTGCTTTTATGTGGAAGTGTGTGACTTAAAGCTGTGAATGTTTAAGGAGAGCCCACTTTCATGGAATCAGCAGTTTTACTGCTAATGCAAAGCATGAATCCACAACTGCTAGAAGTACAACACATACACTGTTCAGCTTGTTATTTGTTTCCTTGGTTGTTACTTTAACAGTTTATTCTAGAGCATTATGTATGGCTTACTAAATGGGGAACACAGTTTTATCAATTATACAATTTTGTACTGTTAATTTGGCACAATCAGTACATGTCCAATTGAAACATGACAGCATAGTTTACTAAGGTTGGTGTACAGAACATGCTGACAAATATTTATAAATGTGACTGCCCCGATCCTTTTACTGTGCTGCTGCCTGAATTATACTTTGTGCTACTATTGCACTTGATGTAAAGGCTGAATGACTGAGAACAATAACAAACTCCAGGAAAAAACATAAATAATAAACTTTAGTCACAACAGGTAACAAAAAAAAATAAAATAAAAAAAAATCACAAATCTAAACTTTGAACAGAATGGTATTTGGACACTTTCTGCCATACCTGAACTGGCGATGCATTTGAATATCCTCCCATAGTAATAGGGACTGAAAACTGCTCCATAAAGATAGGAAGTGTTCCTAACTTTCCTGGGAAAACAAAATCAAACAGGGACCAGAGTTCTTTCAAGTTATTCTGCATTGGAGAACCAGAAAGAATGAAGCGATGTGGTGTGCGGAACTGCAAAGACAAAAAAGGATAGGGGTTATGGGTTACAGGTCATACTCTGGAAAGATGGCGGTTATTTGGAGCAATGGCCATTGTGGCGTTAGGTGATTTAGTACCTGTAAAACTCTCATTTAAGTGGCTGAAGTAATGTCAGGTAGTAAGCTGACACAGGATGTGTAAGTGAGCTCAACCCTAATGTGACTCAAATTGATTGCTCAGTACTCAGTTACTGGTGTTACGCTGGATCTTTCTCTTCAATAATACAAGACTCCCATCTTCATCGAAACTTGGAAAGAGAAACAGATTGCTTACAGGTATCCTGCCCTATAGTATTCCATGTATTTATTCTTTATATCCATTGCTACAATCATAGTTCTTCGTTTTTGATTCAATATTGGTATAGCTGAACATTCTGCATAGTGCCTATTAACATATTTAAAAAGAGTTTGGTTTTAAAAAACAATGACAGTGGAAAAACCCTTACCTGTTTACATGCAATTGTTACACCTGCATATGGGTTACGTATTTTGTGCCCCTCGTCAAGAATCACATAGTGCCAGTCGTATTTCTGAATGTAATCTTGCATAATCCGAATGTAGGAATAGGAGGTGATCAGAATCCCGTGGCAGGCCACAATTTCAGGGATAAGTTTGTTCTGAAAGACAACATTATTGATCAGGTTATAAAACCAGGTCAAGAAAAGAGCAACCTCACAGCAGAATAAAGGTAAAAGCCATAACTTGTATATATATTTGGTAATACTAACACTAGATCAACTAGACATAGATTCCGATAACCCTCCCAACCTATATTAAGGAATGTCCATACCATTTCATCAAATAGGATGAATTGTTCTAAAGACATAATATATGTAGGCACTTTCAGGGTTGTGCGTCACCTGCAGGGGTAAGAAGACTCATTTAGTTTGAAATTCTATAACAAATTCACAGGTTGGTCTATGACACAGGACTAATGAAAAAACTGGTATGAAGATATAGATATATTACACATTTAAAAAGAAAACATTAAGCTCAGCTATAAAGTTAAAAAAATCTTGTCTCCAGTAATTCAAGGGAACAGATAAATCGTCACAATTTGTAAAACTGTTTACCTACAAGAAGTTGCTCCTCCAAGTTATCAGAAAACATATATGTAATTAAAGTATAGCATTGTCCGGTAAAACTGTATACTATTTGTTATAATATCAACTGCTTGCCATTTTAAACCAGTAACATTTATAACTATTTAAAATCAAGAATGCTTTAGCTCTTTCATGTTCCCTGCTTTCTGCCTTGTATGTTTTCATTGCAAGTAATGAAAAGCAGTCTAGAGAGGTATTCTCTGAAGCCTAAAGGTTAACTGATGTCACTCTGCCATTGTCTGTACTGTACTAGATACCTGGTAATGGTCCATCACAAAATACAACAGATATCTCTATGTGTACACTTAACACAAATCATCTCTGGTGACTTAAAATTAAAAGCTTGTAAAATATGTAACCTCTCCCAGTTTTTTTGCAATTAATAGGGTACATCTGCTATTAGCCTGACTTGCTGAATGCTGTGCTGCTGTCATTAAAAGACGTTTTTCAAATGTGCTGCAGATACTGAGGCTCTTGAGACCAATTCCTCCTAGAGGGCAAACAGTGGACTGGTGGAAAATAACGGCCATAAATCACAGTGTCAGGTAGCAGTGAGAACAAGTGAAACTGAGACTCATGATGGGCATCACAGTAAACACAACATGGGAGCCTCCCAGTCAGGAATTACTGAACCTGTAATTAATTAAAACTTCCTTCAAGCAAGATTTTTAATAAACGAGGATTTGTGCTGACAACAAGGAAAGACACACAAGCAATATGGTCTAAACAGCACACTTTGGAAATGTTCAATCACTGCGGGTCAGCTATTTAATGCCCTTTCCGTGCCCAAGATGTTAACAACCATTTCGGATACCTATTCTCAGATTACATTTACTGTACCAAATACAGCCTTAAAAGACAATTCCATTTCATGAGCAACTGTGCTACAATTTATGACCATATTATTAAATATTCATTTGTGTTATTTTTCTCTAAACTTATCAGTCTAGTAAGTTTTCAATATGATGCAACAATGATAATATGACATGAGAAATGTTAACAACAATTAATGTTCAGTTCCTGATATCAACTTAAAGTTTTATTACTACGACTATTCAGCACCCCTGATTACCTACAGATGTAGGTTTATTATAAATGTAATGACAAAAGCACGAATGGCTGACAAATTAATACCTTGACTGCAAACTGAAACATAATTTTAAAAAACGCTTCCTTTACATTGCGCTTAAAGGCTTGTCTGGCGGAAAGGTTGACAGTAATTTAGACAATTGTATTGATTACCCCAGCAAACAACCCAGTAATTTAATTTGGAGCAAGCTAGTACATTAATGTGGTCACACGAATAAGATATTCAGGATGCTAATACAGGCAGTGAAGTTAATACTACAGGAAGCTATTCGCATACTTCTCAAAATAGTCACTACTATTTCTACTCCAGTCATTCTATTGATTACATCACAAAGTGCTTAATCAAATACAATTTGTTAATTCAGTACTAAAATTAAAATATGCATTCAAAGCTAGAGAATGAAGTCTAGAGAAATCTCTCTTCACATTTAACTGATTGCAATCACACGATGCCCTTAATAAGTGGTTAATGTTGTGGTTTTTATGTGAATGTTGTGGCTTTTTTGTTGTTAATAATCTACCTACATCTTCAAAACTCTGTTAGCAGATGGCTGCTACTCACCATACCCATAGGGATGGGTGTGACCCTGTAGCTGCTGCAAATGTTGTTTTTTGTGGTTTTACTTTCATTATCTGTCCCAAAATAACATAATTTTTTGGGGATATCATTTTCAAACTGGAGTATATATCATCTGAAATGTTTTTAAACTGAAAATTAGTGCTTGGACTTGATGATACAAGCATATTACCAACCTTTTGACTAGTGAAAGAGCCAGTATCATGGAGGACAGCAACTCTAAATGGAGGCCACCATGTGTGAAACTCTCTAACCCACTGGTGCATCACTGTGGCTGGACAGACAATCACAGTAGGACCCAATCCAGCATATCTAAATCAAATATATACAGAAGAAAAATGACATATTCAGATTGCGTTTTAAAGAAGATAATGTATTCTAATCAATCACTGGAACTTGCAAATGTTGCCTGGAATTACTGGTATATTAAAATAAGCCATGATGTAATGTTTTGACTCCTTTTATATCTATTCCAGGGATTCTCAAACTCGGTCCTGGGGACCCCCTGTGCCTGCTGGTTTTCATTCCTTAATACAACTGCAAAATTGAAATGTACAGTAGTCATTTTAAAGTTGAATTAACGACACAACCAATCTTTCTGGACTCCCTAAAACGCAATACAGATGAACTGTCTGTATTCAGCCAGGATCAAAAGCCTATCACATCCACTATTATAGTCAGTAATAGTTGTTACAAAAAGACTACTTTTTATTTTTTATTGAGTATGTAGTGGCTATAAAATGTTCACCTAGTGTCTCGACAAAACAAAGACTTCAATACAAGATATAATAAATGACGCTAACAGTATTGCAAGCAATTTAAAATTGCATATTGTGTAACTCTATTGATAGAAAGCCATAATTGAGTTTGCAAACAATCCATTTGCTGAAGGCAACCGTAGACACTTTATTGACCCAAAAACATCTAGACCCGGCCCATCTTAGAAATGAAGCACTAATGTTTGGAATTCATTAAATGTGTTACATGTTTAATTTCCCCTGCCCTACAGCGCCACCATCTCGTAAATATTTTCTTTTGATGTCACCACTAAAAGAATTAAAGGAATATTGTAATTGAAATGTCTTTAATAATTCACAGGGACCTCCTCCACTAGCAATACAGCTGATGAAATATTAATTGAGCTCCAGACTGACAGTCTGCAGAGGGGGGCTCTTGCCTGTAATTCGATCCACGCGTCCTGATCTTGCTGTAGCTCAGGCCTGCCAGGAAGGCAATTATCTCGATGGTCTTACCCAATCCCATCTCATCTCCCAGAATTCCTCCTGCCTGCTGGCAGTGCAATTCCCATAGCCACCTGACACCTGTCTGTTGGTACCTGTGAACAATAAAACAAACATGTTTTACATAGCAGTATACAACAGGAGTAATGATTAATTTATCATCTCGTAATTATCTAGTGTTGACTCAACATAGAACTATAAGGGTAAAAGGCTGTATGCCTGTTAGACAGGCACTGCACAGTCATGTATATTTGATGTGCTTTGACAGTACAAGTGACACAAGCTTGATTTCTATACATTTTTAATTAATTTAACAGATACCGTTCAATACATTTGTTTAATTTTACCTCATCATTTATGTTTCACAATCAAGTCTGTAACTATAACTTTGTTAATACAATTTGGATGTAAAAAAAAAAAAAAAAAAAAAAAAAAAAAAAAAAGTGTTATCAATGCCCATCATGTTGATATCTAAACGCAGTCTTCAAAAGGACCTAAATAGGGAAGTATGGGATTCTCAGATTATATGGGCCCTACAGCACTAGCTAAGACTCCAGCCCTCTGGTACATTCTCTGTGATCTTTTACTGAAATATGTATTATACATATGTAGATTATTTTTAACCTATATATGTGGTCCAATTTACAGCACAATTGTTTTCTAAATTTTTAGCAGTTGTCGGTATTACTAATACTAATATTAATTATTAATGGAATTTCTGATCTTCTTGGAACATAGTTTACAAAAAACAAACAAATAAAATACATCTTGTGATTTTATATAAAATATCAAAGAGAAGGTAGTGGTTCTTTCAGCTCAGAGTTAATGTTCCAATGTTAACTTTCCAAGCACTGATCACATTAACCCAGCCTTAGCACTTGAATGACCATAGCTCACAGAATGGCTCACATACATCTCAGGACAGCCAACAAAAGTGTACCAATAGTCTGCAGTATTACCCAGCCATCACTATTAGGTTGGGGTGTTGGTGATATTTTTTTTTTTTTTTAAATAATAAACCAAAGAAAATGGTACAATTAAACTATAACGTTTTAAATACTTAACCCAATACCTACTTAAACAGCTTTTTCCAGAGGAATCCGGGCACTTTGAAGCCTTCATCAAACTCTGCATCACTGTCTTCAGAGTCTTCTTCACCTGCCACTCTACGCTCCTCTTTCTCTCTGAGTCTCTGCCGCTTCCACCTCCTGCAGAATAATACAAGGAAGTGTGAATGTGGACGTCACCAGAGCCAGGGAAACAAACAGCATCCAGATTTGACCAAAAATCTGCATTTTACTTTGTCGCCAAAGACATGCTGCTTTGGTTTTTGTTTTACTTATATATATTTTTTTATGAAACAATTTAATTAGTTACAGCAAGGTTAACTTTGTGCAAAGTTGCTTAGTGCTGAAAAAGATCATTGTAAAACTATAACAAACCACATCAAAAAGACAAATGTTTTAATTTTTGCATTCACAGAAGCTTTCTAACCCTTCTTCTACTAGTGAGTGACTGGGACAGAAATAGACCCTGTTCAACACCACTGTGGTCTCTGCTAATCTGAGGCCAGTAAAGATTGTGCAAGTCATTGTTCCAGTCAAACATTACTGTCTGGTCTATCTTCTTGGGCAATGTGATTAAAACTAACATCACATACACAACTAAAAAATTATATATATATATATATATATATATATATATATATATATATATATATATATATATATATATATATATATACAGTGTGTATGTATGTGTCTGTGTAATTATATATGTATATATAAATATATATAAACACACACACACACACACTGTCTTCGCATGGCTTCATACTGTGTTTTAATATAGTTTGTATTTTTAAGGCAATATGTATTTTCCATTTAAGACAAGGAATAATCCATGGTTAATTAGACTAATTTACTAAATTGAGTAACTCTGTTCTGCTTTAGTTATCTTACTTTTTATGGGATCTCAGGCTGGCTTTAATTAAAACACTCTAGCAGCTGGGATATGGCAGTTAGTGGCAGTAGTGTCATGAAGTAAATTAAGATTGATACAGACAATTATCCACTTGAGCTTCGAATGAAAGGTGTGAATGGAGAGTGAAAAATCTGTCTTCATTTATGTCCCAGCCTTGTCATTTTAAAAAGCCACCATTCTCCATTATCTTAAGGCTTCTAGGAGAAAGAAAAACTCTACTATTTAAATCTAAGTCAGTCTATCATATGCTTGGGTTTGAAAACAATACAGGCACTTACACAGGTATTTGAAGGGAACACAATTAATCTAAAGTCTTTCTCAAGTACAGTATATAAACCAATGGGGGTTAACTAATAAATATACTTTTAAAACTGATCAGTTTATTTTAACTTGAAGACTAAAACCACAGCAAATAAGTCTCACTTAAGTGTATATCCCACCTCAGTGTGTTAAAATCCAAAACCATTACCAATGTTGCATCATTACATTTACTCCATTTAAGTAATATTGTAAATGTATATTTGTGTTTTACTGTATATTTTTTATAGACGTAAACATGCATGGATCCGGTGTCAGGAATATGAACAGCTTCCAATACATTCCCGCACTAAAATGGAAACTGAAAGACTTTTTATTATAGACTATGAATGAACAGTTTTCAAAATAAACATGGCAAATTGTCTGTGACATACACACAGAATTTAAGTAACAATGATTTCCATTTCATTATCAAAAGTAAAAAGGGGGATTTTGTGAATGTGCATTGCTTACCATTTATGGTACATCTAAATAAATACATTAAAAACTGATTGTTCTGAGTTTTCTTATTCAATAAAAATAATTAATCATTGGCCTGATTTAAGTGAAGCCTCAAAGAAATAATTCATTTTGTTACCGGTACAGGAATATTTTATAATAAAACTCAGGATCGCTGCTCACCAACCTGCTTGAGTGTATACTCTGAGTTTATAAACATTTGTAAAAAAATAGGTTATATAGGTTAGACTGTAGCTGTGTCTTGAGCATAATACAGTTGCTAAAATATTATACTGCTTGCAAAAAAGCCACAGGGGATTTCAGACCCAGAATAACACTAATCTTGGACTACCTTACTAAAGTAGCATTAGCTAGTCCACAATTAGCACTAATCAAGGTCTGTGAAACCTTAGACAGAGTTTATTTACTTGTATTCATACTTTTTTGATTAAGTGTTTGGAAGTTACAGGTGCAAAATATCACTTTACAAATATTAAAGCGAGTGAAATCATACTTTGCCTGTGCAGAATCTCGGTAGTCACTGATTTTGAATAGTTTATTCTAGTTTTATGGCATCATCAGGATCTCATTTTTCTTTTAAGACATTTTGCAGCAGAGCCCATGTTGTATGATTTTTCTACAAATAAATGATAGGTAAAATGTGACTTATTGGGAAACATCATAGCTGTCTCTATAGAAACAGGTAACTTTTAGCCATTACCTTATTCTTTGCTTATACAACTCAATATTCCCGTCATCTTTACATCTTTTCATGTGACTCTTTTTCTTGGGGTCTTCATCGTCCGAACTGCTAGGAAAATAATCAGAATCATTTTCTTCTTTTGGTTTCCTTGCAGCAAGTTGCTTCTTTTTTGCATATGGTTTCAGTTCAAATTCTTCATCACCATCAATATATAACTCATCCTCTTTCTCTGGATCAAACAACTCATCACTTGGCACATACTCTGACTCATCACTCTCAGATCCGTGGTCTCCCTTGAACTTGCTTTTTGGGGTGTGCACATGCTTCTCTTCCTTAACTCCTGCTTTAAATTTCATTTTCAGTGCGTTATTCTGTAACCTCTGCAAGCGCTTCTTCAGCTGTTTATCTTTGCTTGACATTTTTCCATTTTCTTTGCTTTTCTCTTGGGAGGTCCTCTTTTTGTGGTCAGCTTTGGTCCCAGTCGTTTTCTTTGCCATCTTGCCGACATGTGGCTTTTTTCTTTCCACCGCTATCTTGTCCTGATCTGCCAGGTACTTCTCAAAGCCAGAGATGTCGTTAAGCATGATCTTTCGGGGCTCCTTCTTCTCCTGCTTTTGGGGAATCTTTGTGCCAAAAGGGGTCATCTGGCCAGTCCGAATTAGTTCCTCCCATTCTGTTTCCTGTGCTGGCATTAACATACTGCCAAGGCAGGAGGGTCCCGGCTCTAGAAGAAAAGTACTGATGTAAAGATGTTCAATGCGACTGCCTTAACCCTAATATTTAAATACTATAGCTAATCTGAATGTAACATCATTAACATCGGACAGAAATTTCAGATGGCTGTATCATATCAAAATCAGGGTTTACCATATTATGTAGGTCAAATTTTAATGCATTTCGTGATGAAAAGGGGCATCTGGTACCTCAGTGAACCAGTCTGCATCATGAACATTTAATAATACATAAAGCCAGAACCAAACTGAAAGAAAAAAAAAAAAAAGTAATATCAACTTACTATCAAGCAAGTTCTTGATTTTTCTAACAAATAATGTATTGTTATATACTCACTACTTGGCCAGATTGATTGATATCACATTGGATTTATCCAATAAGCTGCAGCAAATGGTTTAAACAACCAATAAAATAAAAACAACATATTACTGGTAACCCTTTTTACCTTCATCCTCCTCATCTTGTAATTCAGCCTCAATGTTCTCACTATCTTCACCGCCGAGAACCACATGGAGACGCTTTTGTTTGGCTTTTATCTTTTTAAGCTGCTTCTCCTGAAATGATTGAAAAATGTACAAAATGATAGACTGATACCTAACATTTAAAAAACACAGTATTTAACTTGCTTGAATGATCTTTTTAGCAGTTGAATTATGTTGAAAGGTGCTATATATAATGTAGCTGTTGCTGGCTTGTAGAAGTATTACCTTTTTAAAACTACACATTGAAGAACTAATCGATAGGGCAGAAATTAAGCTTTTTTTTTTTTTTTTAAATGATAATAAATAAATAAATAAATAAAATAAATACAAATTCAGAATGATTGCATATCCCGGAATATTTTTGTATTTCCCGAAATTACACTGGTTTATCCAAGACAAAATAAATATGATTTAGGTGGTTAGAAATAGCACTGTTACCTTGTTTTCTTTCTGTCGTTTCACAGACTCAATTTTTCGATGGATATCTTTGCTGGTGGCAGCATGAGGAGCAAGCTGTTCAATAATCTTATTGACATGCTTTAAAGCGGCTGAACATGACCTGCAAGAATTTTTAAAAAAGACCTGTTTTACTTCAATACAGCAGACTCTCACTAATCCAAACTACCTTTTTTTTTTTTTTTTAAACATATTAATAAAACATTTGTTGTATGGTGCAACATAGTATTAAATACATTTGTTTACTCTGTGCTTGCAGTCAGTGCCAGTACAAAGCTCAAAAAACAAACCAGAATATTATTACAAAAAGGGATAATACAATTAAACAGATGTGCACACGTTTAATGGATTAAATATAAATATTACACATTGCCCCTCGTATTGAATGCCACTGAACAGCCCCATTAGATACAACACTATTACAGATGTATCTTTGAAGATCATATTCCATGCTGGTTGGAACTTATACACTATGTGAGACTATTTTTATGGGGCAGTTCTGAGAATCTAAGAGGCCTTTCACACTTAGTTCTTTTGACTGTTTGATGCGGATTGAAGTGCAGTTCGGTTCATTTGGAGCTATATGTGAAATCTTTGACAGTGACGTAATCGCACCACGCTGCGAATCAAACCAAACGAACCAAGATGACTAGAACATAAGAACATAAGAACATAAGAAAGTTTACAAACGAGAGGAGGCCATTCGGCCCATCTTGCTCGTTTGGTCTCGGTTCGTTTGAAGGTGAACTCTGTACATTTGCAACATTGTTCACCCAAAACTTTTTGCATTGTCCAAACAAACGCATTCAGGTTCACTTGTAGTTTTGGGGACACGACATACAACTTACCCTGACACCGCTCAAGTAAACAGCAAGAGAACCGAGCGAGTTTGTAAAGGTGCAATGTGAAACCAATTGAATTCTGGTCCGTGTGTAGCAGCAAGAGGACTAAACAAACAAAGCTGAATTTACTTACAAATAAATTCAAGTTTGCCTGAATTTTCCTGACCTGAAACAAACCAAACCTAAACTGAAAAAAATTAGTTCGTTTGCAAGTGAACCAAGATGCGAACCACTTGTAAGTGCCCTAAGACAGCTTTAAAACATGCCCTTTATCCAGTACCTCAATTCATCTAAAAGCTCTTCATACTCCTTTTCAGCTTCTGCTCTTTTGGCAGCCTGGTTTGCTTCACTTATTGCTCTGTCCACCTGCTGGAGCACCCCTTGTTCCAACACATCCTGGTCATACACGTCAACTCCCAGCCCTTGCAGCTCTGCAGCTTGGTCACTTCTCTCCACTGCCTGAATCTGCTGCCTGTCAATCTGCAATGAGGGCTGTGCCTTTTTAGACACCTCCACTGCCACTTCAGTAAAGGAAAATGACGGCTTTTCAGCACCACTGGTGCTTGGAAAGGAACAGTCCAGACTTTCACCATTGTACCCATGTTCCTGTTTTATCTCTGGCTCTTGTAAGTTGGTAGCACTGTTGGGGTTTGACAATGTGGAGCTGCTTTGATCCTCTGTACCACCTACTGGCATTTCTAGATCACTGCAACACACAGAAAAACAAAATGTTTTTGTTACACGGTGTTCACACTGCATTATAATTGCTGCATTTATGATATGATTATAAATAGGAAAGTCATATAACATGTTTTTTATATTATTTTTACATATATGGTTACAGTAGCTGGTAATATTATATATTACATTTACTGCATATTTTTGGCTGACCTGGGTTTCTTCAGAGCTCCCACGTCTTTCCTCTGCCACAAAGGCATCATTCAAAACACATTAGTCCAATGTTCACTGTTTTCCTCGTAGATGCATTATTACATACTTTATGTAGAATATGCTCAAGCACCACCAATACGGTGGAGGGGACATGGGGATTGACTGTGATTCTGAGTTCAATATTCATGCTCTCACACTAGCGTTGGTCTGTATTTAATAACTATGGACGAACTGCTCCATAATGATGTGACACGACATGTTTGTATCATCCAATTAAAACAAATTTACACAAGAAGTGTTTGACTAATTGACACACACAATGACGACTGTTGATACAGTCCACTGCTGTTTTTTTTTTTTTTTTTTTAGTCCAACTAACATGTTCGCTGAAATATCTACCACTTCACCAGATATAAAGTATAATCGTCAAAACATCATTTCTATAAATCGCACTACATCTGCTCAATTTATCAATTTACGCTGTTTCATCAACACAAACCTTACCGCTAACCTTACCTCTCGGGTTCTTATGTCTCACAGCCAGATGACAAAATACCTTCTTCCGGTGACAAACAATGCGTAATTTGAATAGAGACTAAGAAAACAGAGAGAAATGATTTGCTTCACCACTGCAATACGAATTCCTGTTAGCGCCACCTACTGAGCTGGAGTATTAGTGTAATGCATGTTAATTGTGCAGCACTGTTTGTTTGTTTGTTTTTTAATACAAATACAAAAAATAACGAGTGCTTAATAAGAGTATATTTAAATGGAGATATTCTTCACAAATAAATGCATTTTTTTTGTAGAAACATCATCAATATCATCAGACCGACCTAATTTTTGGTTAGTCGAGGGTCCCCGAATTACGTAACTCTTACTCTTGCGATTTGCGTTATTTATTTTTTATTTTTTTGGAAAGTCGTATAGCCTTTTTTCATGCGCCTGCGACCTGAAATCGCATAGGGTTACTGTCAATATTTGCTGCATGGTGACAAGCTGCACAGTTGTTTACGCCTGACGTATCGCATTCGTCTTCGAAAGAAGAATGAAACAACTCTCATTTTGGACAGACTTTTTGGGATGTGATTTTATTCACTTGTGTATCATTGTGTTGTTACTATTTGTCAGTTTACAAATTAATTATTATTACATATATTTTGATACAGCGTGAAACTGCGTGTGTGCGTGTGTGTTATCAATTGTTATAATAATAAAACTGTAGAAGTCTCCTTACCAAAAACCAAAACATATATTCATTAAAACTATGACGGAAAGGGATATATTCTAAAATGCATTATAACATGTGTTGTGAAACACAACTTGTTGTGATGCTCCATTATTGAAAATGTTTTACAAAACCCATTCTAGACTCTAATTTAGGTGCATTCTAATAATGTAACACTAGGTGTCATTATCATTTCTATGAAAAGAAAACAGAATTTTCAAGTTAGTTCCACTCATAGACACCAAGAATTTCTGTACATAAAGTTATAACATAAAATAAAACATGTTCTCATAATATTCAATACAATGACAAAGGATATTTAATGTATTATGTTTTTCCCCACCTTTTTTTAAAACTGTATATCGTGTATTATGCAAGTCTCTGTATTTGAAGTATTGTGGATTTTCTTGTATTTAGTGCTCTTGTAACAAACTTTGTGATGGTGGTCCACTATGAAAGGCGCTATATAAAATACAGATTGATTGATTGATGGGGGATAGGAGATCCTATAAAATGTAAAAGTATACATATCTTATTATTTTCATATGTTTTTAATTATAAAACCAAAAAAAATAAAATAAAAATATTACAATCAAAGAAGATGTTTATAGCCTGTGTAGTAAACATAAAGGTCAGTACATCATTTGTATTTTATATATAAATGATATTTATATAATCACTCTCGACTAATGGTATGCTTTCTGTACGTTGAATAACCAACTTAAAGTATTAACTTTCATATATTCGAACTACACTACATACTACTAAAACATATATATATATATATATATATATATATATATATATATATATATATATATATATATATATATATATTGTCAAACCGATAGTCAGACTACATCGCTACACACAGTGTCCACGTAGCAGTGTGCCTTTGTGGGTGCATTTTGCAATAGCCTTTGTCACCATTAGAAGCATTTGAGTTGTGTGTGGTACCAATGAACTATATAGTTGTCACTTAATAATGTAAGAATACTGTTGCAATATTTTAGATTTCCAGAAGCTTGCACAAAAGGTAAACTTGAAACTTGAAACTTGTAAAAATGTCTTCTTATTACAATAAGAATAAACAAGTATGATTAATGATGCATGTTTGGCGTTTCATGTTAATTATATTGCAGCCCAATATGAAGATAGATCAACTCCTCTATGCCATTTTGTTCTATAATAACCAGCACTGCAACCTTCTGGCAAGCAGAATTAATTTGATTGTCCTCCTTGGGGTTTATGATATAGAGTTCTGTATATTTGGAACAGTGGAGGTCAGTTTTTTTAATGAGTAAAAATTGTCTACATGTTTTAAGTTGCGATAGATATCAGAAATGAGATCTGGAAAAACTACGGTTTAAAAGTGGACACCACAAAACCCAAAAGAATTCCAGACTGCCAGTGAGTAGAGTGTGCAAGTATACACCTCTATGCCTGGTAACTTATAAAAGCTGTTAAACAATATCATTTTTATTTGTGCCAACCTGGCATGTTTTCCGAAGGACCATCAGTTGAACACTCTCAAGCTCTTTCTGTTGTTACAGTTTTTCACCACCCACTAAAGCTCTAGGCGTTAGAGCTATGCAGCTGGGCGAAGACAAACACAACACAATGTGCATGCACTGCAAGTGTTTTAGGATTAGTTTCTGCTTTAGTGTCATTACATGCCAGAAAACTTTTCACTGGATGCACTAGATGAAAAATAATGGTTATGTATGCATTGCACCTAGTCATTCCATAAATAGAGTAGCCATAGCAAGTATTCCAACTACTGGTGCACATCCAGTCTGTTACCATGATGGCATTGCTGCCTCACTATTCAAGCCAAGTTAAATATCCCCAGCGGTGCCCAGTGGCTTACACTCGATAACACACATGGTCCAGTAGATCCTTGTTGCCTATTGCTACCACTGTTGAGATGAAACATGTTGCTTGTATTGTTCGTTTGTGTTAGTAAATTCCGTTGTCACATAAAATAATGTATTCCTGTAAACTTTATTTCAATTTGTTACATATATACCTGTGAATGGATAGTTTATAATGAGTTTATACGTATTTGATACAACTGTTGGATCGCCGATATTCTTTTTCAATCTAAATACATTGGGTTTTTTTGTGTTGCACAACTATGACATCAAGGCTCCCATATAAGAACCATGGCTTTTCCCAATTTTTGTTTTATACAATTCTGGTTATTAATGAGGGTTCCACACCTGCTGGATTGGAAGCTCAGTTAACAATCTCCCAAACCAAAAACAAGCTCCCATGAGGTCAAGCATATTGATAGTGAAGGAATTCATTGTTGTTTTCCATAATAAGGTAATTATAATTTAAAATATGTATTTAAAAAAAAAAGAAAATCCATGATGCAGTTTCTTCCTGAGCTTATCAGCTCTGTTGTTTACTAATAACATGTCTTATCTGTTATACTTCCTTAGAAACAAAAAGTATATTAACAAATACTGTGCAGTATTATGACAGCCTAGCTGAGGTATTTATTTGTTACTGTTTAAAAGAGGTATATAATTAAAACTTAGCTTTGTTTTGTAAAATAACTTCAAATTCTGGTTCAATTCAATAGTTTTTTTGTTTGTTTGTTTATATACATGATTCACCCTGATGGACTAATTTTGGCACATTGTCAAGTAAATATTGTTTTGCCAACATAATAAACCACAGAGTAATGAAAAACACAGGGCTATTAAATTGTATGGAACCAAACTCATTTAAATTATGAATTAAAAAACAATTAAAGTTGAATGGTTGCTCCGTGTTGTTCTGAGATTAAAATGTGCAGAAGAAAAGAGCATGAACAGCAGCTGTCTGTAAAAATAAATAAATAAATAAATAAATAAATATATCTTTTAATGCAAGTGGGTTTGAGCCAAGTGGTTTTAAATTGCAAGTAAGCAAACATTTTCAGTAGTTCAGCTCATGATTGAATGAAGATTTAATGTATATGAACCTAAGACTGAAGTAAGTAGGCCGTAAAAGTTTACTTATATGACTAGAGTAGATGTTGGTTGCAGTTGTATACAACGATATTTTGTATTTTTGGGCGTTCTTGCCAGGAATATTTGTCTCCTGGTGGTCTTTATATCTTTCTTGTTTCTGCTGGCATATTGTTAATCTCTCTGTGACAGCATAAATAAATGTAAAGGGTTTAATTAAAACTAATGAATAAGCAAGCAGAGAGTACATGTGGTGCTGGCAAAGCATTTCTGCTCTAAATAATTAAAAATGTCAGGCACAATGAGATATTTAGGTAGAGCGAGTAGCATTACACAAGCTGGGTCTTACTATATTTCTTTTTTAAAATGTATTTTGTAAGCGTCCAAGTGATTTTTCTTTTTCAGATAAAATGGCAAATTATGTTTTGTGAATTTTGAGCTTGAGAAACAGAAATAATGATCTCTTTGAGATTTGCAGGAGTTGGATTTAACAAATGGTCTTCTTTTCAATAGGGGGGATTCGAGTAAGCACACATGACCGCATTTTACCTGTCTAGAGATAACATACTAATGTGTCATTTTTCTTTCTATGTCTGTTCTCTATAATTATTTGTTGGCTCGTCTGCATATTTGTATTTTCAGTGGTTGCTAAAATACGTGTAACATAACCAGAAATCTCTCTGTTATTCACTTTCATTTGGATTCCAAATCCTGCTATCCTGTGTTTAAGCAATGCAATATAGTTTTGGATAAACAAATCTCATAAAGAGTCCATTAACAGCATAGCAACAGCAGCCTGTGCCAGCAAAGAATGATTGATTCAGCTGAAGTCAAACTCTAAACACTCTTAACAGACTTTTTAAAAAATTAAAAAGCAGGACCTTAAAAACAACAATAGGCCAAAACTCATAAACCGGTAATTGCTATAGTATAATATTAGTGCGTATATTTCTCCCTCAATTTTGTCTTGTTTTTATGCACTCGGAATACTGTTATGTCCTGTGTTTTTTGCTTACATACAGTATGGCACTTAGTCAATGAAATACTTGCTATACTTTGTTTATTGTTGGGGTTGATGGTTGATGAGCCTAGATTGCTGAAATTGGCTGTTTATTCATTTGCTGTGCCTTGCCTTTTTCCTGCATCTGGATTAAATTAACCGTGTTTATGCATTCTTTGAAACAATTGTTTTGTCCAGATTTTGAGTAATGTTATTGTTTCCAAAAACTCTTTGTGTCTGCACTAGTTTTCTGCAGGCCTGATAGTTTCTGTAATCTTAGTGGTTTTGAACACTGGAAAGAACAAGAGATACTTTTGCATCTCAAATCAAAACTGAGGAAAGTGGTTTTAAGGACCCTAACAGATTGATCTCGTCCTATCAAAGGGCTCATAATTCACAGTAGGAAAGAGGAAGTGCAGAAATGGTATAATTGTTCTTTGTTCATGAAGTAAGGTTGAGGAAACACGGTATACATAGACATCTTTTCACAGCAGCACTAAAGTTTATGCAGCCTCATAGAGCTATTATACTCTGAAGTGGAGAAACGACGTTGTACGTTTTCCACAAATAGAAACTGATATAATGTTTCACAGAGAAACAATGTGTTGAGTTGCTATGGGTCAAGGGTATTTGGGAAAGTTGTTTGATTAATAAAATTAAGAGAGACTTTTAGTGAATTACAGCATATATGAAGGAAACTGGAGACCCTTAAGTCATAGTTTTTAATTACCAGTGGCAGCAGGTGTGCTGAGAATAAGCCTGAGAATTCCAAACAATGTATTTCTGTTCTTTAACATAGGCGCTGTTTGGTGTTTCAATTAAATGAGCTACTTTATTTTTAACTCCTTGATTGTGTCGTCCTGTGTATTTAAACGTTTAACTTTTGGTTAGTAGATATTGTATGCATTGCAAATCTTATGTATTTCATAGAGATTCCCAAGGATAACAAGAAGTAGACATGTAAAACAGCATGCTCTCCTGTGCATTACAAATCTACATAGGAGTACTTGAAACAAATACAACAGCAAAAAAAAACTACAAGTTCAGTTTCATCATGTACAGAAGAGGAAAACAATCTGCAATAGTCTGCTACATAGCAATTTCCTAACCTAAAGGTATAAATAAACTACAACTGATATTTTTTCTTAAACAATTACAATGAAAAAACAAAATAAAATGTTGTCAAAGTAGTAGCAAATCCTTAACATATTAGGCCCCTAGTGTCGCTTGTAGAAAATTAATGCTGTGTGCCGTTGAGATGGAATCAGTATTCTGCACTGTCCCTGAGGCATGTCTAGGACACTGCTGTACTGCAAATAAATTTTCTTTTGAAATCTTAGGGGGCACATACATAAGTAAGATTAATCAGCAAACTTAACATCTGCCTCGTAAGTCAACCTTGACATCTTTAACTTGAAAAGAGCTTTCGTTAAGATTCATGGCACACGGAGTGTAAGGGGAAGAAAACCTTTCTAGTATAAAAATAAATGTTTAGAGCAACTCAATAATGACATTAAAGAAACTGTTATTTATGACAAAGATAGTGTGAGGGCTCGTATAGGAACATTGTGCCTCTGAGACATCAGTATTATTCTATTTAGCTGGTGGGCGTCTGAGGGCTGAATGATGCCTCTTGTGAGACATGCCTTCAACACCTGAAGTTGGGATATTGTTATACAGAACAAGAAAAGGAGAGAAATTGGGGGTTTTGGCTGAACTGTGGCTTACTTTTACATGGGGAATTGGGTTACTGATGACAGATCTACAGTAGCAACACACTATTTATTTAAGAAAGTGTTTCTAAAGTTGTAAATTAACCTTTATTTTGTAGCAAATACCTGATTATAAACAGAATTGTATGTACACTGTAAATTATTATTTTTTTAACATTAATTCATGATTTTCTGTGCTTTGTGAAAATACAGATACAAAAATACAGAGCATTATTAATTTTACACAAGCACCCTGAGAGGCATAGACTGTACCGAATTCTAGTTAACTCAAAGAAAACATTTAAAACTGTAACAAATACAAGGGATCAGTTGCTGCAGTTGATATAATATGGGATGACGTGTAACAATTTAGCAATAGTAAAAAATAGCTCTTGTTAACTCTATTGAAGGGTTGGAAGGAGTTCCACTCATTGAATGCTAGACAGGAGCAGTCTGGAATACCTTTCTGTTCACGGGTCTGGGCTGCCATTTTGCATAACCTTTTTGAAAAACAACTCTTAAAATAAAATGTATGTTTTACACAGAGCTAACCCCCTCACACACACAGACACACACACACATCCCCTCACCCCCCATCCCACCACCCTCCCTTGAGTTAAGAATGTACTCACTGAAATGCATATCTTAAAAAACCTAGTTGTTTAAAAGAGCAAAAACACTAATACTTAATGACAAGCTATAAACTGGACTATGAAAATAAAATGATATAGTAAGGTTTGGATTATTGTATCTCACACTGTGCCTGTTGTTGACTGTGGGGAAAAAGCAAAGTCGGTTATTAGTTCTTCATTTAATTTCAGTATTTTCTTATTATCGTTAACTAGCCATTGACTACTTTAGAAAAATTAAAAAATAAAAATGTCATAATTATTTCTGGAATAAATTACCGTGACAATTTAAACTGTAGAATATTTAGGATAAAACAAACAAAAAAAAATGTTTATTTTATTTCTCAATTGGTCCAGTTGGGTATAACTTACTTTAAATACCAGGATTTTTTTTTTTATATTCACAGTTAAAATGACTAAATGATTTACTTTGGAAAATCAGCCAAAATTTCCTTGACAAAAACAATGTATTGAACCTATAATAAGATGAGAACTGATTTAAAAAAGGACATATGTTTTTATTTGTGTGCATTTTAGAATCATATACCAAGTGAGAATGAGTAGTGTGAGTGTTTTTAAAGCATCGTCTGTCAGAAACTCATAGAGCTGCACAAGTTTATAACCCACTCATGGTCGTCCTCATTCAGTGATAGCTGACTGTTATTGTACAACTGGACAAAGATATGATTTTGATCTATTTCTTTGCAAGGCTCTTTGTATTTGTGGTATGGTGAATTGTTTGTGCATAGTGCTTCTGAGAGGATCAGTATGCCTCAATTATTATATAACAATGCCTAACCCGCTTGTGTCTGTACCTACAGTACCTACAGTATCTGAACCCTTATAAATGTTTCCCATAGTAAAACCATAGCAAAGTGTAAATGAGCACAGTGAAAGCATGGTAAAGCATATGTAAGTATTGAAAAGCACAGAGAGGTATGGTAAAGCATTTAAAAAAACATGGCAAATCAGATTAAACTATGGAAAAGTATATCCGTGGGAAAAGCATAGTAAAAGTACAAAAATACTGGTCAGAAATACTGTTGTAAGATAATAGATGAGATACTATGAACTAAATCATTTTGAACCATAATGCAAAACATATCTAAATGATTCATATAAATGAATATACTATTCAAATTATTCATATAAATAAACATGTCTAAGAGTCAGTATATTGTGTGCATGGACGAATGTCAATCCAGCGCAGAATAGATAGCAGTGCAGAAAACAATGAACTGTTATACTGTTCCAAATCACCTGCAATTGAAATGTATTCATAAAAAATTGGCACTACTGGTAACACTTAATTTTAAGTGTCAGCAGTAACTCTGTCTTTTACATACAGTAGTATATCATATTACTAACATTAAAGACAACTTATATTTGTAACAACAAAATATATACAGTATGTGGTAGCCTACTAAAATTGATGAAATTGGTACTTCATGCATTGACAACTTGAGAAGGATTTTGTTATTAAATGGAACCTATTCTAAACAATGTAGCATGTTAGTACAATAGTGTACCCATGCACTTAGTACAGAATGTGCACAATCAGTTAAATGAAGCGGGTACCCACTTTTCCACAAAACTCACTGCCAAGTACACTACTTGTTCTCATGGACTTGCAAACATCCATTTGCGTAGTTTCACTAATGAGGCAGAACATACAGCCCTTGCCAGAATGTTGTGTGCATATGTAAGGTTTAAAAAGTCACACTGTGTCAATTAAGTAAATAAATAAACCACTTCAGGCGTCTCAATATGTTGTCATATTTGAGATAAGTGAAAACCATGTTCACTATACATTTACTGTATAAGATTTTGTGAAAATCAACTTGTTTTGAACATCTGCAGCTGATTGCTGTCCTTTGAACTTTGGAGTTACTTACTTACAGGTGCAGCCTATTGCAAAAAAACAGGAAATTACAAGTCGCTGAGGACTGACAGTATCAATTAAACTCCTTTCCTAAGCTGACAACTGGAAGTCTTAGGACCATGTTGGTGAACTGCAGAAACTAAGTGACGCTGCCATTTTTTATGATTGATTACAGGGTATTTAAAACTATCAGCAAGTTTGTACTAAATAATTTACCATAACACAGTTAAAACATAATGTATTTAATTAATGCATGTTTTGACTAGGCAGCAACAAAAACAATTCAATATGTCTGCTGAGTAGATATTTTTCATTATTTGAAACCAAATCAATTTCAGAAGTGTTTTGTCCCTTACCAGATAATTAGTCAAAACAAAATGTCACAAAAATCCAAAATGAATGCATCAGATCAATCAAGGAATCATGTATAAATGGGGCAGAACACATACACCCTGTGACAGCCTCTGCTGTGAGAGGCAGAATGAAATCCCATTCATTGGTAGACTGAGCAGCTGCTTGGTGAGGCTTTGGCACACTGTCAATTTTAACTGTCTCTGTAAACAAAGACACAGAAACCCTGGCATGACCCAGTGTTCTTGTTAGACCCAGCGGGCATAACAAAACACCTACAGATGGACTACATGAATTCGCTTACGTACAGAAAAAGTGTTTTCATTTAGCTGGGTGGCTGAAAAGCCAGGGTTAAACTCTGTTGCAAGTGCATTTGGGAGATATTCCACCTATTAAATGTGTATTTAGCTTTTGTTTGGCTCATGTTATTTCCTCTTTCATATTGTAATGTTTAGCTATGCGTTTAGTACATTACCTATGCATCATAGATGCCAGTTAGTGTTATTGAGAAAGCTGACACAATGTTTTTTTTACTGGCGGTAAAACAAATATATTTTACTGGTCATATAGAATGTGCCAAACGGAATTTCTTCACTAATGGTATACAATATATAATATATAGCAGTTAACAAACACATATGAAAAACTATTGTGAGAAGATCAATCAGTAACAGTTATAGTACAAAGACCAGCCACTAGATGTCAGGAGAGGAACTGAAGGGACAGAGGGTTCTTTGATGGCACTGTATACTGTAATTAATGGTATTTCAGTAATTATTTTAAACCTTATATGTTGCAACAATATGTTATTATTGAAATGTGAATCAGTAACTTATATTGCATGGTTTTATTTCATTATATTGCTAAAAGTGCCTTTTTGACCATGTCACAATAGCATTTAATGAAGCTGATAACAGTTATTTTCTGCAGAGTCCAGCACTGTGCTGTATGCATCACATTTTGGTGATTCATCATTATTCAAACTGATATGCAGCTTTGAGTATTTAGACTGGGACATGAAACCTCTATGGATTTACTAAAAGGAATGCAAACTCCCGCCCTGCTTCTTAATAATGGGTACTTGTAGTTTGGAATCTTAGTTTAATGCAGTGCTTGTGCAGTTGCTGTCATAACTGTGGAATGCATTTCTAATGACTCTATGGTACAATTAAGATGAATGTACATCATATTTTGCAATGGCATTTTACCCCCCATTTTTTTCTTTTCATACACTATCAAAATATGTTTTTATTATTATTGCAAATGTTTAAAATGTGTATTGTTTAATTGTAATCTTTTAAATAAATTCAAATCCATTGCTCAAGCATACTGGAATGCTGTATGTACAGTACATCATGTGCCATAGTGAATACTACAGGACCAATTCCATAGACATTAAGGATTCTTGACCAGTAAATCCCTAACAGGACCCAATGACAAACTATGCAACCAAACAGTCACACTCAGGCATAGGATTGAAAAATCTGATTGCACTGGGTGCCAGTAGCAGTTTTGTAGAATAGGGATGCTATTGACCGTTGAATTTGCACTGTTTTTTTTTTTTTTTAGACTCTCACTATAGGGTTCTGGGGCCCGTTGCACTAAAAAAGTTTTAAGTCTCAGATTTGGGCCAGCTAAATTAGTCTAACATAAGACCTTGTGATAAGACCGTTGCACAAAGCAAAAACTTGTAGGTCTTAGTTTAGACCAGGGGTCTCCACCCTGGTCCTGGAGATACCCTATCCAACAGGTTTTATAGGTGTCTTTACATCATCAGTGGCTAAAGAGCTGGAACACATGTTAAGTTTGACTAATTAAACCAATAATTGGTTCAATTAAGTAATGAGAGATTGGTTGAGACAAAAACCAGGAGCCACAGTAGCTCTCCAGGACCAGGGTTGGTGACCCCTGGTTTAGACCAAGCAATGCAGTCCAGTCTTACTGGTTTGGGCTAATTGTTAGCCATGGCAGTTCTAACTTGACCCTAAATCCGTGAAGGCATATAAATATACAAATGAAGGATAATTAATACGTTCTACAAAATATGTAAATTAAAAGTGTATTATCAAAAAGGAACCTCAAAACCTCTAATCTAATTGTAATGGTGATTTTGACCCAGTAAAGGTAATTTGCATCTAATGTTTTTTGCGGGTCTTTATGTTAGACCCTGAGTAAAGGTATAGCTTACTATTCATCAGTAATGAAGCATGACAAAATATTTGTTGCAATAGTTTCAGTCACTGGACAAGACTGATGACTGTCTAATGTTTCTTATTATAAATATTTGATTTGGACACTTTCTATTTCTACCTGAAATCTAATGGCTGAACAAGGCATCTGGTAACAATTTGATTAATGAAACACTCCATTCATTCTCCACCCACAGCAAAGCAAAGCATCCATCACTTAGAGAATGAAGGTAGCAGTAAGGTGAGAAAGAAAGTGAAGTGGACTGTGTTTTATTCAACAGATTAACACCCTTTCAAAATTCATTCACAGTAACCACATGCTCATAAAAACACTGAATTGACCATAGTACATGACTAATTTGCTTTTTTAAAAAACTGTTTATTTTCATGTCCTTGATATTTCATTAACAATAATCTCTAAAGAATTACAGTAAGGCCTGAAAAATAAACTGCAATAAAAAGGAATCCAGTAGTACATTTTTGTGATGATTGTCTGACACAAGTTTTGGACAGCTGTCTTTTTGACAAGGGTATTTCTTATTTCTGTGTTATTGGCTAAGCCAAGTAGATGTTGAACGGGCATTCCTTAGTGCCTCCAGTATTTTTGCAGTACTTGTTAGAAAATGTCTTTCCTAGCTGAGTTTCTGCTAGGTAGATTCAGCTTACTTCATTACTATGCTCTTATTCGTAAGATATGTTTATCTATTATATTATAGATAGTTCTCAGATTGGCTAATGATGAGTCATACCCATGTCACTACTGCCCAGTATGCATAATTTGGGAATAAAAGTGTGGTCTCAAATAAATAGCTAATTCAGTGTATGAGTATTGGTTGCACAGTGCACACACAGTACTGTTTTATAAAAATGTTCATGTTTTGATGTTAAATTCCATGGTAGATTGTGAGGCTTATAACTGAAAATTGATATACAGCTTCACAGTGGTGGGGATAAGTAACAGGCAGAGTTACATTTTTGGTACCAAATCTTTTTCTCAAAACACCCCAGACCTGCCGACTGTTAAAAGATCTATGAGCAGTGAGCACACACTGTTGACGGGTAAACATGCTTTTAATTGAGTAAGGTTTTGCTGCTGTAAAATCAATAAAGGTCAGGCTCTTCCCTGCCACTGGATTAGACCACCAACACAATGACAGATCTGGCACTAGAAAACACACACATGCATATTATAATTTTCTTCATCATCAAACACTAATACCCCAAATAACTGGGGGCCATGAATGATTTAAGCCAGACTATAGTAGAGAGCTGTTCAAAGTTATGTTTCACTGGAACTTGGCATTGATTCTGTGACGTGCAGAAAGTTAGAAATTACAAAGAAAGTATTCTTTGTTAGTGTCATTGAATACGGATCTATGACCACAGTCACTTGTGAAGTACAACCTTTTTATATGCTGTTAAAAATTCCTACTGCTGGTAAATTACAGTACAAAATGTTTTTTTTGTAAATTTTATATTCCTCTATTACGTTTACAACTGCAACAAATGAACTGTGATCTCCTTTCAGAGCATGTCTGCAGCTGTTATACACCCTTCACATTCCTTTCTTCACCTCCCCTGCATTGTGGAATCGTAGCTTCCTTATCAACTTGGTCTACAGACAGAGAAAAAAGTTAATCTGTTGCATCTCACCGGGATTTGTATTATTCAAAAGATTCTGGACACTTGTACAGTTTCACATTATATTATCATGAGCCATGGCAATGTCACATTAGGAAACATATTTAATGTTGTGGAGATCCATCCAGCAGTAGAGAGACCCAGACAAGAAGTGAGGTGCAATCCCGGGGGAGTCCCTTGATTCTTCAGGTTCATTGAAAAGGGGAGTCTGCAGCTGGATGAAAGAGTTCATTTGGTGACCTCAAGAGCAGATGTATATTCCCTGGGGATTTATCTGAGGAAGGTACGCTATTCTGTTTTAAACCTTTTGAGAGTGAGTTGTAATTGTATTCATGAGTATCTCTGCTCACCTTTTTTGAACATGTGCTACAGGGCTGACCGATGGTCAAAACACCCTTTCTAGAAATTCTGTCTGTATTATTTTACTATATAATATTAACTGATGCGCTACCTGGCAATTAAACAGAATATGTCTGTGGCAGGGCCCTGCTGCTGTAAATAGTTTGTGTGTGGGAATGTAAGGTTGGCAGGAACGGGATTAAATTTGACCCTGCCTGCAATCACAGGTGTGGCAAAATCCTTTGCTTGTTGGAGGAGTTTTTTTGGACCTTGGACCTTGGACCTTGGACCATGGACTGTGGACAGGCACATATGCGCTTAAACTGCACATTTCTGTCTCTGGATCTAATTCCTGCCGGTAGCTAGCTTGAGCTGTGATGTAACCCTGTCACAATGTCCAATAATGCTTTCAAATGTGAAACCCTGAAAAAAAACATGTTAGACTGAAACCAGCAGAATTTGGTGGATAAGTGCTACAACTTCAGTCAAATCTAAGGTAGTGGTCAGCTTATTAATTAACAGTTAGAAACTTCAGGAAGCTGCATTTTAGGTACTACCACATGGTAGATTACCTTATTTCATTCAGAATACACAGTTTTAAAAACTAAAAATGGAAGGTAATTACAACATTGAAAAGACACATTTGAGATATAAATGTTTTATTACATTTGGCAGTTTCTAATCACAATAAAACCCTCATTATCGCTGACATTACCTTGGTAATTGACCTTGTATGTTCGGTCCTGCCTTCCCCACATAGTCAACTAATAGAGAGCAATGCGTTTAATCAGGGTTCTATGCTTGTAACTGATCCAATCTCGATTCTGGTACAATGCATTCCATAACAGACAACAATGCGGTATTTTTTTACTTAACATTAAACACTTCCCTTTATTGAAAACCTGTAGGAAACTGTATTGTCATTTAGGTCTGCAAGATAATTCTAAAGGGCTGTAATAGGAAGCAAACTTTTACTTATTGTTTTCTTGTTCAATAGAGATGTGTGTATGTGTATTTCTGTTTAGATGGCCTTCAAGTTTAGTTACTTGTAATGAATGTATTGAAAACTCCTTGTGGGAGTCATCAGCACTTTCCATTGGGTTTTGGGTTGTCATTTTAATGTATTGCACTGCAGTAAATATTATTAAAGCTGGGTTTAGTGATAAATCTAGATTACAGTGATATGGAGGCAATACAGATTATGGATTTGACACAATTTTATATTATTGTTACTGATTAGAATCATTAATATAAACCTGTTATTGGTGTATGTATTCAGTGTGTGCCTCTCCATATTAATATACAGATGTGAAGAGGTCAAATCTGTCTTGAGGTCTCCTGTGTTCAGAAAATGTACAATGTAGTATGAGTTTATAAATGAAAATGTATCATATGGATCTTTGTAAACATTATGGTCAAACCTTCATGTCTACCAAGGATTTCTGCTGGTTTTCTTAATTAAATAGGAAGCTGTGAATAAACCAATCTCTATTTTTATTTAAATTTATTCTTTTAATATAAGGTTTCTATGTTTTAGTGAAATAACCTGAAGATATGGTTGAGCAGAGCTGATTTTTTTTTATACATAGAAGTAGTAGAAGAAGAAATATATTTAAAAAAAATACAAATACATTTTAATAAAATATATAACAATTGTTTAATACTCCCTGTGGCAAAGTTCCCGCCCCTGTGTGTATTTTGTGTTATACGTTGTGTGTTAATGTTGGTGTATAGTCATTGGTACACGGGATATAAACGGATCTGTGTAACACCAGTGTTTAAAATGTATATTTGTATTTAGGCACGAGGATTGCACAGCATTTCACGTGCAAGTAAAAAGTAATAATATGTGAGCACAGGAAATTGCACTTTATTAATTCACGTGCAGTTGTACCGCGACTCCAATTGAATGATTGATTAGCAATCGAGTCTCTGTACAGCTGCATAAAAGCAGCATTTTTTCACTCACTCGGGGTTGTGTGTTCGGTGAGTGGAGAACGGGATTGGAGACGGAGGTAATAATAAAATAATAAAATAAAGTAGATCATAAATTCAGCTCACCGTGTTTGTCTGTGTGGTTCGTTTTTGTTTGTCTCTTTGTTTTGGCTGCCAGTGCCTTGTTCTGTTTTTGTCCTGTTTTATTTTATAATAATAAACCGCGCAGCCATTTATCATTTCATCTTGCAGTACTGTGTGTTTCTTCTGGTCTGACGTCCCCACTACAGCCGTCTTTGTCACACAGAACCGCCTCACCCTCAATTAACCACCACAGCAGAAGACAGAATTCCTGCCATATACAGTATGTTACCCATTAAAACCGGCACCCTGTGATAATGTTAGGGTCTGGTCTTGATTCAGTGCAAACGAATATTCATTTCTGTTGTCACCCCAGTTATACGGTTACCTTTAAGACACATACATTTTTTTTAACTTCATTGGTCAAAACCTTTAATTGTTTTAATGTTGTGTATATGAATAGTAGTATTACCTGGTATTCTCAGCTCAGATGCATGTGTCCCTGTAGAAGGGTGGTGGGTAATTCACTGACTCAGGAGACAGACAGGTGAACTTGAAAACACTGCACAGGTTCACAGTTTTATTTTGACACAATGATTTATTTTGGCTCGCAGATGGCGCTGTTGGTCTGTGGTCTGCTTTACCAGCTATGGTAAACAGAACCACGGGAATACCAAATAATGGTAAAACAGTTCAGGGTGCAAGCGCACTCGCAGGTGCTTCAAACAATAATTCAAGAGTAGAAGGCGAAAAGAAAAAGGGAAAATAAAACAGTAACAAAACTACAAAGGAAGGGTGCTGCACTTTGCAGCGATATCCCGGTCGCCGCTGCCTGTGCGACCCGGATCACCGTCCTACGCTGCCGGCTAACTAGCCTGCTCAGCTATACTATTCAGGGGTCTGCCCAAGGGTTCCCCGCCCTCACTGTGTCGCTCTGAAACTCAGTTTCTTTCTCTCCGACTGGTTCTCGGTCGTGGACCAGCGCTTCCGCACTCTCGGCGCATTTTAAAGGGCAGACCTGAGGAACCAGCAGATCATTTTTTTATAGGGCTAGCAATCTCCCAAGACTCGCCTCTCAGCCATTCAGAGAGGGGGAAAGTCCACACACCCACGTTCCCACCTCCCCGTGTCACTGCCATGACTCACAGGCGGTTGTTGGACGACTGCCACCCTCTTCCTGCAGTACTGTGAACACGCCAGCAGAGTCAGCACAGATCTGCCCCTGCTACAGTCCCATATGCAGTTCTTAATTAATGGGGGCAGTATTACTATGCATCAAATATAGTAAATTGCATGCATAACAGGTTTCACATGTCAAATTAGATATTCCATAAACATGCATTGACAATAAACAGAAAAAGCAAACAATTATAGAAAAAAAAAACATTTTTTGAGAACCAGCTTTTTTGTGCAATATGTTATCACAGACAACAGACCTTCACGTTTCATAGTTGAAATGGGATTGGAATATTAGGCAATTAAAAAAACACTTTTTGGTTCAGGCCCAAACATCTGTTTATCATGTTGCATAAATTCTATTGTACTCCTGAAAATATTCAAAGTGTCAACATACTATTTCCAATCAATCTTGTTATCAGTTGTTGTGTGGCAGAGGAGCCTTTATTTCTTGGATCAACATAACACATGTTTATTTGGGATGGAGTTAACAGATCATTACCACAGTCAAACTGAGGCTTAAGATCTGTTTAATTTTTTGGCTGGATGTTACTGAATTGTGGGAAATGAGTTGGGCTTCTAACCAAACCAAACCCAATTGTTATGTTTTTCTGGCTATGGGAAATGTTGTTCTTTATGCTGTTATTCAATCTTTGCCAGATTTTATTTTTCTTCTCAGAATTTTGAAGATAATAGAAAATGCCAGCCCACCACATGTTTTCAGTTCCTCTTTTTGCTTCCAGGTTTTGGAATGAGTACTGTAATACATGGAAGCATCCAAATACAATTGGCTTGAGAAGACCTTGAAGCAGCAAGGACTGTTCTCATCAAATACATATTTAGAAAGAATTTACAAAGCAACATTTCTCGTAAATTGCTGACAGACTCAAGACCCCTGACTTTATGTTTCGGACACTTGATATGTGTTGCTTTTCATTTGAACCATTGAAAAAACATCAAGAAAAGCTTAATATTCCCAGAGAAGCAGGTCCAGTCGTGCCACAGGAAAGCTAGGCCAGCAGTACTTAGTACCTGGATCAGGTCTGGGGTCATGTAATACACATAGAAACATGAGGGCCTGTCACAGAGCTTATTTAAAGAAAAATAATTATATCCATTCATATGCATTTAGTTAAAATAGCCTTGACTGCCATCAATATCTGGAAAAAAAAACAAAGCAAAATATTGCTCTCCTGTGGGGCATTGTAGCCATCAGGATACAACTGGACTGCTGGCTTCTGAATACCTGTATGTTCCTAATTAGAAGCATGCTTATTATGACATTCAGGAAACAGACATGTGTTTTTACGCAGTAAAAGGAGGAAGCACTGTGTGCTCTTCAAGCTGGAAGCAAACATTCCAGTTTGGCATTTTTATGGGTTCAGTAAAAGATCTAAATCAAATGATCACATCTCCTTAGTATACATTTTTCAAACGTCATACAAAAGACAAACCTCTACACAATGTTTTGTAGCTTTCACACAATAACCTATTTATTTAGATAGGTGTCTAGAGAAATGCTAAATCACTAAATGAAAAAACAAGACGAAATATGAACACGTGTATACTCATATGGAGGGTCTTTATTATAAGGTAAAGTCTGAAAAATGTTTATTAAAATTCAAAGCAGTTATTGTGTTCATCATGTAGAGAGGGACATGAGCAGAGCATAATGTTACACAATTTTATTTTGGTATGATTAACCATGATTAGCTATACCCAAAAATATGTTTGGTTTTTATGTATTACTGACTGTATGAGGTAATCAGGACAGCTGAAATAGCTGTTTCATATCTGTAAACATCAGCCAACACTAATACAAGGTGGATCCAAGTGCCTTCAACATGAAGAGTCAAAGTGGAATACTGTACTCTAAAATGTAGCAGCAAAGATAAGAACAATGGCTAGTTTAAATTGGTAAACTACTTATTTGTTACCTTCTTTTCATATGTTTCTAGCTGGGAAGCATTTGGTAATTGGATTGATTGAAAACATTAATGGAATAAAGTTAATGGAATTGAGCCCTAAGCTTAAAAATCATCATTACCATAATCCACGGTAGTTATGTAGGGAAATTCATGTTCCGTGCTAAGAACAGAACAGTATGTTTGCTCTCAGCTAAGTAAAGCAGCCCAAATGCCTCCTGTGCTCATATTGGTATTTGCCTTACATACGTTGTCTGATTTTGGCTGATTACACACATCCATTTTACATGAACCATCCTGCAAATTATATTTCCATGACAAGGGAAGCAAGAGAATGAAAGAAGCAGCGATGAAAGTCCAAATTTTGTTTTTGTTAAAAAGGGTTTCTTCTGCTTCTGTTTCACCTGGGATTTCCTGTGACATTACATCATCAATGTAATATGAGAGAATCATGATTATAAAATAAATACATTTGAAAAAATGCAGCCAAATACAGGCAAATTAATTTTTTATTGTATGCCACTGAGAAGAAAACCAAAAGTGACAACAAACTTAAATCTTTTAAAGAAAAAAAAACACTAAATAGATAAATAAGAGGCTGCTCCAATGTATTGTTCTATTCTCATGACAGAGAAGTCAACTTTCAGTCAACATTTCAAGTAATTAGCTGTATAGACCATTCAAATTAGAACTTTTATACACCAACGGGGAAGCTTTATTTTAGGGCTCTACCACATGACAGTTTCATATTTAAAAAAGAGAAATAAAGCAAAATTAAAAAGGCTGACAAATCTGTAACATATCAGTCATATATATATAATATATATATATATATATATATATATATATAATATATATATATATATATATATATAATTATTTACAATAGCAGTAAAGGCAGCAGTTTGTAATCTAATTTTCTAATAAAACATTGATTGAGACTGATTTGAAGAATTTGGTGAAAATGGCTTGAACAGTTCACATTCAAATAGTTGCCCTAAAAAACAAACATAATTTACAGTGACTGGGTGAATATTAAACCTAAAAACAATAACATTAATCATAATTAAACTCAGAGATGACATATCTAAAAAAAATAAGTTAAGATCACAAGGTCTCTTCCCTAACATGCCCTTGGTCTTTGAAAGAATGCATTAAAGAGACACAGGCCTGATTTCGTCACCTGGTCAAGTCTCAGTCAAATAGAAAAAAAATAAAGAAAAAAGCATGAATCCACAACTTGTTGGCTATCATGTTACAAATGCATTTGTACAGGGATTGCTAAACTATAATATTAGTATTTTGTCACAGTTAAAAGGTTTGTAGTAAATAAATTATTATAAAACTCTTGTTTTTGAACTCCATTCACTGTGTTAGTCTCACATAAGCAGAACAACGCATGTATCATAGCAATCAGTATTTTAATAATAATAATAATAATAATAATAAATAATAATAATAATAATAATAATAATAAAACTAAAGGGTCCATACCAAATTAAAGAAAGCTCTGTTTGAATGTTTTATTTCAGGTAGTCTTGCCTTCTGAAGTCATTTTACCCAGAGAGTGAAATTCTCTCTACCCCCTTTAACACCTGTCATTAACCCAGCGACATCGTTGTTGACTGAAATGCTGTGACCCTGAAGACAATGCTGAGGTAAAATGACCTTAAAACTAACATGTAACCCTCCATCTTCCACCAATTGGGTTTCTTCATTAGCAGTATTGATGACAATGAAGACAGCTGCATCATTTGGCGCACAGGACGCTGATCTGTTGTGGAATAAATACAACGTTTTTATTCGTAACAACAGGATTTTTATATCCTAAACAAAGGCACGTCTCTCCTTAATTTGCCTTGAAATTGTAAAAGATTGATAGACATTGATAGAATCTTTAGCTTTCTTGGTTATGGCCTGCAGGACTTCTCTGTTATGTGGTGCTATTCAAATGTAAAGATATACTGTAAGAGAATATGCCACGGTATGAGCAACCTGTCCAGAATCTTGTGTTAACATTTGATAAGCCCGTGTTTGAAAATACAGATATACAACAAGTAATGTTCCACTTTATTCGTGTATTAATAATCCTTGGGGTTCATCTAGTGCAGAAGTCTCCACCCCTGGTCCTGGAGAGCTACTGGGTCTTCTGGTTTTCATTTCAACCAAGCTTTCAGTTAATTAATTGCACCAATTATTGGCTTAATTAGTCAAGATTATGAAAATGTTCCAGATCTTTAGCCATTGATGACAAAGACAGCTATAAAACCTGAGGATTTGGTGCTCTCCAGGACCAGGGTTGGAGACCCCTGATTAGTGTATCTTGCAGTGAACTGTCCTTAAGAAATACCCAGCGCAGGACTGGGAAATTAACATCTATGTTTTTCAACATCCAATCCACACAATTTCACAATTAATCTATCACAGAGGTCTTCACAAAAAATATGTGTACCACATTAGTGACTACAAACTTTTGGATGCCATAGGGTCATATTATAATCCTTCTTTATACTTTATACATATAAAATGACAGTTTTTCATACTTTCCATATAAAAAAGTCACTGAATCCAGAATCAACCCTCCATTTTTCACAAATAGTTTTGTTGTATTTGTTAACGCTGGTACTAGAATTCATAAACTGTTGTAGATATAAGAGCAAGGGTACACATTTCACCTGGAGATAACAAGGGGTCACAGAAGCATAATTTGGTGCATGGGCCATATTATGAGGACTGCTGATGAGTTGTGGGAACTTGCTAAAAAAGATGTTTCCATTCACAACAACATGGATTTCCTCAATCTCTGAATTTTACATCCCAATTTTACATGTCTGAACAGCAAGGCTGCTATTGACTGGAACATGATTCTTTGTGAAATCTGTTAGTGCAGGACACAGGGTCCCATGCCTTGTCTTTTGCTGAAATTGCCCTGAGCTTTGCCTTTAACTGCTATGCATAACTTGGTTAAGCTTTCTTTGTACTTTATTTTGTATGTATAATGATTTAAGATGTGTCATATTTTTATTGCACTTTGATGATTTTATATTGATTTTTTTTTTTTTAAAGCACATGTGAATGTGTGTAAGAAAATCTCATTGTAATTAATTAATTAGTCCAAATACTTTATAAAGCTTCATTAAGAAGAACAAGGAAGAGTTCAAGATAACGAGCAGTTTGTTTGAGCATGGGTGTTGGGCTGGCAAGTAGGAGTGGTGGTAGGGGTTTTTGAGAAACTGCTACTTTGTGTGTGACTGTAGTGAAAGGGGTATCTAGAATGGCTCCTATGTCATTATTTAGCCTGTAAAATGACGATCAAGTTCCTTTCACTGATAAGTGTGAGAATTTGATTATTTAGCCATGCGCCCAATGCTCACTTTCTAAACTCCATTGGAGGTGAGATTGAGGACTCACGAGGTTTTGTTTAGTTTAGTTGGAGTTTTATTTTGATTTTAATATATTTTGTTGACCGACTCCTCAACCACACCTCCAGTTCATCAGTGTAATTAACTCTGGATTATTTTATTCTGCTTAGGTGCCTTTCAGTGCTTTACAACCTGTGATGTGAACGATGGTGTCTAATTGGCATAGCTGATGTTAACTAATATGCTTAATATTTTATGAAGCCCACAATCCATTTCATATATTCCATTTTAATAAAATAAAAACATTGAACTCCATTTTGTGTGTCCTCTGCTTTTCTTGCGGTTCACCCATTGCCCTTTCCCAATAAAATAACATGTGCTGTTAAACTAGGGCAAAACTGGGAAACATTATCTTTCTTTATAGAGTTGGCGTAGTCGGATTACTGTACGGCATGATGGTGGTTTAGCCTGAGCGTAGTTGCCCCGTTGTAGCTGTGTACACCTCACTCTACTGGTTTGGCTTCATATTCTCCCCCTGTTACATATGCAATAGCCATGGAAGTGAGTCCACATAGGCGGCAGTTGAATTTCACTATTTGCTTTGGGTCATCTCACCAAACCAAGTCTCCATTATTAGCAATAAGGATTTCTTCAAGCCAAGTGCATTCATATTCTATATCCTAAACAATAACACATATCTGTGGGGTGCAGCCAGGACATGGTGTCTCCCAGCTCCCATTAAAAGTACACAACATTTTTATTATTTTATAATTACCAACTGGAAATCCCCATAGGTAATCTTTGAATGAAAATGCCTTGTTAACTGATTTCTGTTATCCTCTGGTGATGGATTTTATTTTACTTAATACTGTTCAGTTAATAAATGTTTTTAATCAAGTATACAGCTTAGTACAATTTTGAACTTCTAACAGTTTGCTTGTGTCATGTTAAATATACTTTGTGTGTGGTATCTTGCTAAACTATTACTATTAATTAGTCATTTAGAACATGTACTATGTATCACAACTGCTGCTGTAGAGTCACTTACAATAGGACCTTGGTTTTACATCTCATCCAAATGACGGAGCACAAGGAGGTTAAGAGACTTGCTCAGGGTCACACAGTGTGTCAGTGGTTGAGCTGGGAACCTCCTGGTAACATGCCCCTTTCTCTAATCACTGGACCATCAAGCCTCCTGGACCAACTAGCTGATATTTTTAAATCCTGACCCATGTCTTTCACAACTTAATTGATTTGTCACTATATACCACTAGTATTTCTCTCCAGCGGGGATATTAACAACAATGGCCTCTGATAGATGTAACTGACCTGACACTGAGCTAGTCTTTCACCTCAGGAGACAGCGGTGTAAGTTTAATGCAGCTAAAGTGAAATCTAATCAGGAAACTAGCTTCACTGTTCAAACATGTACCATGCAGGTCAGCTACTGCTGCTGAAACAAATGGGCTGAAACTCTGAATCGTAATTCAATCTCCATGCTTTATACATTCTTGCTCCTTTAAGGAACAAACATCTAAATGTCCCCTAAAAAAATGGAAATGTAGTGATGAATAATAGAAAAAGAATCCACCTATGTACCCACTACTGAGGTACAAGGAAGGAAACAGTTAAGGATCCAAAAGCCTGAACTCCAAATTGTACCTTCCTGTTGAGAATCACATTTACTGAGTTTCATTGATGAGTGTTTTTTGGGTTACTCTTTATTTACTCTTCTTAGAACTGTTATGCATGTGCACTATCTGTATTGAATTAGAAATAAACATGGTGAAGTATTTCCTTTGCCAGCAAAAAACGGAATCCTGTTTGACATCAGGGACATATTAGTAAAACTGTACTAAACTAAACACCTACACAAATAGAACACAATTTCCTTTCTTAGTACAGTATACACAAGGTGTTAAGCAGTGGAATCCATATTGTAATGGTGGGTGTAATGAGAAATAAGAATATCAGTACATTTTCCATAAAATCACCCTGAAACACATTTGACTTTTGTGTATTTCTTGCCTTATTATAGTTTAATAGGAATCATATTTCTGGTTGCATATATTTCAGTGTCCTAATTCTGCAATACAAAATGAAAACAAGACTGGTTCCAACTGGTATTCTTTCATAAAAATGTAAGCCTGACCCTGTGATAAACTTTTGTTTCCACAGTACAAAATATTATTACTCTTGTCAGCACTATTTGTAACCATTTAATAGCCCTGGGGGTATAATTAGTTGCTATTTAATACTATGCTTTTCCTAGGGCACATGCAGGTTTTAAAAACCATCTAAGTAAAATAGAGGTTCTTGTGTTTGTGCTTGTTCCTGTCTCATGCTGTCACCATACTGCCTGTCGCCATTGTTTCTTAATATTTCTGTTGGGTTAACCTTGTCTTGAATTAACAGGCAGAGCACACCCAGTGTTTATTGTGCTGCAACTTCTGTTTACAGGACAGCAAAACAAATAAAAACACAGTGGGATGCATCCCTAGAGAATGAGTTACATAAGGGCAGCCAGGTAGACATTCAGTGACTATTCTACTTGTACATTTACAATCTGAAAGTCATCAAGAATTGATACTTAACTTCTCAGGAAACAAACAGATCAGTAGAAAATGGGGGGGATACGTTATGATCCAGAATAACAAAGAATTTCAAAAGGATTTACTGAACAACCAGCGGTAGTATATAAGTAATATAGTAGCACATTCTTCGTTTGTCAAATCTTTTTTTTTTTTTTTTTTAATAAGCTATAGTGGAAACACTTGAAACACATTAATGGATGTGTAATAAGATATTAATTAGCTATTCAGTAGTTAATTTAATCTAAGAGAGGGGTCGTGGGTGTAAAGATACAAGTTATTAAACTACTGATGGCAGCTTCTCAGTATTAAAAAAAAAACAACAGATGCATCATTTTAATATGTATTGGAAAACCGATGTATATTGTTTGATTAATTCAATGCTGTTTTATTTAGCTGGTTTATTATATTGTAATAAACTATACTGTACACTTAACCATGGTCATGTTTTAGACCTACACTCTAGTATAACTGATATCATTGTATGGAAAAGGCACTATTTTATTTTATTAAAAGATAATCTTAATTATTCCTTCCCAAATGATCATTTGGTTACCTGTGCTGTATCCAAAAACATTAGAGACAAAGATGAAACTACACTAGGTACAGGCAAACAACAGTGATTCCCCATTTCTGTAATGTGCTAAAATAAGTATAGCTTGATCAAATCAACCCCTTGTGTTGTGAAAAATGTGTTGAAAATATGTTTTTGTTAATATATTCAATTCAAAGACTTAAAGAAATGTTCTACATGACTTAACATCTTACATAGTCTTCCATAGAATAAATTACTAATTGTAAACTTGGTTGCTTTTCTGGAAGGAGAATATGCCCATAACCAATACCTCATCAGCAAGCGCATAAAAGCTCTGTGTACTATTCATTCTTGTCGCTTCTTTTTGTTTCTGCTGCTCAGTCAAGCGCTGGGAGGCCAAAACGGGAGTTGACCGCTTAGAGCCTGGAGGAAGGGCTGCCCTAAGCCATGGATTTCCTGAGGTTTCTCCCTAAAAAAAAAAAAAAAAATGTGAGTATGGGGTTTTTCCTTACCTGAGTGCTGAACAGTTCGTATTTAGTATTTCTGTGGGGTGTGTGGTTGGGTTTGAGAGGCTGGGCTCTCTCTCTCTTGGTGCAGTCATGCTCAGGGGGACGGGTCGAGTCTCAGCTGCTGATTTTCATTAAATTCAATATCTGGGGGTTAGGTGGCAGAGTGCCACTGTGTAGAGCGTTAAATATTTTTCATTATTCATTCATGGTTTGGTGGCCTCGTCATTTTGGGGAGAGGTGACTACAGTCACTTCTTATCTGCGGCACTGGGATGCATGTATCTGTTCATGCATTTCCAGCCAGCCGCGCACAGGTTGCTGTCAGGCACCCACGGACGAGGCCTTTCGGATATTTTTATCTCCACATTTGTGGGGTGCATTAATTATTTATTATTCTCCATTCATGGTTGGTGGTCTCGTCTTTTGTGGGGAGGTGGCTCATAAATACATCCTATCTGCGGCACTGGTATGCATGTATCTGTTCATGTATTTCCAGCCGGCCCTCGCAGGTAGCCGTCAGGCATCCGCGGACGAGACCTCCGGTCAAATATATATTTCACTCCAGCCCTGAGCGCCCTTCACAGTCATAAATCATCTGCAATTGCAATCGCTTTCATCATCATTCATTCGCTGCCATTCATTTAAGCGGATTCTCCGTGCTGAAAAGTTGTTAAAGTTATGGAAGAAATGTAATACATACGGTAATAACAAATAATAGCTTCTGTTTCAAAAAATGTAAATAAAGGCTATCATGTATTATTATGAATCTTCCCATGTCTGCAATGCATTAATGTGGTGCAAACATATAAGCACTTATCTTTCATATCTTCATTAATTCTCTTTTTTTAAGGTCCCCCCCCAACCTCTTCTTTCCAATTCACTCATACACATTTTTAAAACTTCTTATTCTCAGATCATTGAAGTTCAAAACCTAATAGTACATTAGTACAACATTTATATATGTATATAATATATATATATATATATATATATATATATATATATATATATATATATATATATATATATATATATATATATATATATATATATATATATAACATTTCTAGTTTATACAACTTGCGGCAGCTGTACATTGTCAAATTTACTGGCGTGTTTTCATCTTAAGCAGTCATTTGAAGTTTATCTTCCAGACTGCTAAATTGTTTCTATTAGGTCTGCCAAACCAGGTTTTAATAACATTTTTAAATATTAATATAGTAGTCTTTCATCTTGAAATCTTTAATACATAGGGAGAGATGCTCTTTTTTCATGATCCTCTGTCCTAAGTCTATCTTCACTTGCGCCTGTGTCCTCTGGTCAATTCTATGCTAACCTTATTGGCTAGGCTAACTTCGTCAACTCCTTCTTTTTAGAGACTTCAATCAAATCCCCCTAATTCTTTTTTGTTCCAACCATAAATAGAGCGGTGATTCTTTATGAATATAGTCCAGTATACCTTTGTGGCAATTTTGCCCCGCCCCTTATTTGGATTGGAAGAGTGTCATTCAGCCCACAGTGTTGGTATGAAAATATCATTTTATGATAAGAGACACAGCCAACTGTACAAATGAACTCACATTTAGAAAAAGGTAAGTGTGTATCAGTTGTCACACCTGTGCACAAGATGGCAGAATAAAATGTTTTAAAAATCTTCAGAAATAGGTTATTTTGTTTGTTTAACAGAAACTTTTCAGTATTTATTTTGACATAGAGTTAGTAGGTAATGACTTGAGAGGGAGGTCTTTTTATTTTTTTAATGAAAATAATATAGGCAAATGGGGCCTACAAATTGGGCTTGATATATCTGAACCCAAAGACAGCTGCCAGTGCCAAAGGTACATTTGTTAGACGTGATATGGAAGTATGTTGTTTTGATTGGCCTAAGTTAACATTTTTGTGTTTATTTTTAATAATACAATGTCATAATTGTAGAGCATAAATCATTATACAGTATACATATTCTATTAGGTAGAATTTTTGAAAATGGTTAACTAGTTTTTCAGAGGTCATTTTTTTAAAACTATTGTCCACAGAGTGGTTCCCATTCTTAAATCATTTTCATTCATGTGGAAAGAATTGTAGGTTGTTCGCTTAACAAAAAAATAAAAAACCCAAACACCTACATTTATAGCTGCTCTTAAAACAAAACATAGTATAAAAGACTGCTGTGGAAGTGAATATGAAATCCCTACAATAACAAAGTTGAAGACATGGCTCTGATTGAATGGGTACTGTGAACAGCATTGGCGTTGCTGTAGCAGGGCACATTATTTGGCATATGCCTTGATGCGCAAACGTTATTGGCAAATATTGGTTTGTTACAATCAACTTGATTTAAAGTATTTTGATATACATTGATAGTGTGTAATAGTGATGATTGTTTTAAATTTGAGTGAACTCTGTTTGAATGAACGTAATTGTTACTGCACTTAAAATGTAACACTCATGTCTATAAGTGTTCTAATTTAATAATGCATATGCAAATACAGATTTTTGGTACTGCACTAAAACAATTAAAGCCTATTGGCTCTTGAAACCATTTCTTAGTTTTAAAAAGTTAAATTATGTTTTAAAAAGTGCAAGTCAAATTATCTCTGCAGTGGGCTGTTGGAGAGGAAACATATTTCTGTGACATTAGGCTTTCCTCACATATACATATGTTGTAGAATACTTTTATGAGGTGACTAATAGAGTGGACAAAGATAGTGTATATGACATAATCAACTTAGATTTTCAAAATGCATTTGACAAGTATCGCAGGAAAGACTTAATCTAAAGATTAAATCAGTAGGAACAAATGGTAAAGTAGCTGCTTGGGTTCATAACTGGTAACAACATAGAAAGCAGAGAGTTATAATTAGAGGCCAGGCATCAAACTGGAGTAACGTAACAACTGGGGTACTACAGGGATCAGTATTGGCACCATTGTTGTTCTTAATCTATATAAATTACTTGGACCAAGACATAATCAGTAAACTATGTAACTCTGCAGACAACACAAAACTGGAAGGGGTAGCCAACTTCCAATCAGCAACTTTAATAATACAAAGAGATTTAGACAAGATTCAAGCTTGGGCTGACACATGGCAGATGAAATTTAACGTGAATAAACGCAAAATCTTGCACATAGGGCGCAAAAACATTAGAGGCAAGTACATCATGAATAGTAATGAACTAGAGGGGGTATCAAAAGGACTTGGGGGTAGTAGTGGAGGAAATTCTTAAGCCAACTAGACAGTGCGGAGAAGCTATAAAAAAGGCAAATAGGATGTTAGATTATATAGCCAAGACAGTTGAATTCAAATCGAGAAGTTATATTAAAATTGCACTGGTATGACCACACCTAGAATATTGTGTCCAGTTCTGGTTCCCATATCATAAGAGAGGTATTGGAGAGAGTACATATGATAGCAACACGATTAATTCCAGAATTGAAGGGCATGTCATATGAAGATAGACTGAAAGAGCCAAATCTGTATAGCCTAGAAAGGAGAGCCATAGGTGACTTAATAGAGGTATTTAAAATTGTCAAGTGGCTTAACAAAGTAACTGCTGAGAATTATTTTTCACAGGTCACAGAGAACAAGGTCAAGGGCCAGAGGTGGAAGCTGAAGAAGGGCATATTCAGACACAAGGGGAGAAGGAGCTTTTTCACAAAAGGTTGGTGAACCATTGAAACAGGCTGCCGGACAGAATTGTTGAAGCAGACTATCGAATCCTTCAAGTATAGACTGGGTGCTGTCATGAACAATACTGTATAACCCTCTGTGACCATAATCAGACCTTTAGCGAACCACCTGGAGGGAGGGCAGTCAGTTTTTTGCACGGATTCCCAGAGTGTTAACAGACTATGCTTGCATTAAGCGAGCGAGCATAGGTTGTCCGAATAGCTTTTTCTCATCTAGAATTTCTTATGTTTTTATGTCCAAATGCTGGCAGTTAAATTTCTCCTCCTGGTCCAATCCTTTAGTTTTATGAGAATCACCATATGGAAGAGATCACAAATTAAGTAGCTTGTGAAAAAAAATGGGGTTTGTCAAGTTTTCTTTCCTACATAAAAAATAAATTTGCCACTGCCCTGTCCAAATTATCTGTGCCTCCTGTAGTTATCGATGGAAGCTACATAACTTTATCATACCTTGTGGATGAAGTCAGTGTTTGATGTGTTACAGTCATCTGTCAAACTCTCAAGCAGGTTTTAAGCAGGGTTTCTAAAATACAATTTATTGACTAAGTAAGCCAAGTTAAAGCATCTTCAGAGGTGTAGTTCTGCCCAGAATCCTATTAATGTGTATGAACACTTCCAAGAAGACACAGCTTAACTCTTATCCATTGGGTCAAATATCGATTTGAAAACATAGGTGGGAATTCATTCACACGCCTGTCTCAGCTATCAGATCTTAATCCAAACAGAGCCCTTCATGATAACATAAAATAGCATCAACCAGCCAAAATTAAGTTAAAAGCAATTTAGTATATAGCAATCTAGCCAAGTTTCTCTTTTGACAGATATTTTGAAAGAAGAGAAATTCACAGTCACAAGAGATCAGAGAGGGTGGGATGTTGTTGAGAAAGATCCATCAACATTGTTAAAACATGTTACTCAAGAAAAGATTCAGCAGCAACCACATAACAGTTTACATCGTAGTCCAAATAATGAATGCATTTTCCAGGCGTGCCGTTTCATGTCTGTTTCAACATTGATCATAAATGTATGTTATCACTATAGAAAATGACCAGACAACCACATCTCCTTATGTTCCAGGTTCATTGCAAATTAACTTTCCTGGTCTTATGTTTTGGGCCTTAGGGAACTCAAGAGGAAGTTTCATGCTGCACGTTATTTGCTTACATGTCTGTGTTTTTTTTTTTACTTTCTATTTTGTTTTTCATCATATAGTTTCCTTTTAGTCTGATTGTCTTATTTTTATTTTGCACTGTTTCATTTTCCCAGGCTTTCCCCAACTATATGGAACTCCTCTTTAAAATCCCCTTTCTCCCTTAACCTCCTCAAAACCTCTCCTTGACCTTTGCCCTGTGGTATAACTTTGCACATTTGAGTGATTTATTCAGCCATGTCAGAAATACCAGTACCTTTTAGCCGATGTGGGATGAACGACTAATTGGTTATGCCTCTAAATAAAGTGAATCCAACCAAGTCTCCAGTAAGTCTGTTGTATTGTCGTTCACCTACAAGGCATAATTTTGTGTCGGAAAATCCTTCCCAGAAACTATATTTTATGATTTCACTATTTACATGTAATCAAGGGAAAACATTATTTTGAGAAGGCTGTTTAAATCTTGCCATGCTTCAGAGGTGTCTGGGTCAGTAGTGTCAGTGGCCTCATTAAACTCGATTCCCTGAAGTCGTTTTAACAGCTTTAGTAGGAGCCTAACCTCCCTACCTAATCTAATGTTTGGAAAGAGCAATCATAAGACGTTAACCCATCTGAGCATACACACCATAGGGAAATTATAGCCGGAAAATGTAATGCTTTTGTATTATTATTATTATTATTATTATTATTATTATTATTATTGTTGTTGTTGTTTTTGTGGTTGTTGTTGTCAGCTTTCTATAATCATAACTAGTATATCCTTTTTGCTGCCATGTTTTTTGTACATCGTAGGTGTTTTTCTTATAATAAATACCTAAGCTGTGCATATGTCTGTAATTTTGTAATTCTAGGGGTTTATCATGATGGCAGTACATTCTTCTAATGGACATGGTGTACAATATTACTTTCACATACTTTTGTCAAACTATACAAGAACAGTCTTCAACTTTATTCTTATCAAATGTGTGAACTGCTTCTTTTTCTGTGCAATGCAACAGCTAGTTTAAAGATTTTTTCCTTGGCACTTTAATGAAACTTTATAACTACAGCTGCTCAGCTTTGTTTTTCAACCACAAATTGCATTGTTGCTTCTGCATCCATATCCAATCACCTTTTAATCAGTGCAGGAAGCTCGCTTTATACAGGCACATGATCCTGACAGGGGACTGTACACACAAGCGATAGGTACTTTCAGCACTCTGCCATGCCAAACAGGGTCAACATACTTTATCCTTGGAAGGGTGCAGGCCTTGAATGTTACTACTTCTGCTGACTGTGACAAGTCAGAACATGCTCTTCCTCTGTCTGCTGTTTAAACTGCAATTTCCTTATAGAATAACCATACCACTGTGCTTATATCCATTGTAGAGCAATAGTTATTGGGTTATTTTGCTGTTAGGCTGTTCTGTCTTCACCTCGGTCTTTGGTACTTGATTGACTGATTAATGTCTGAAGCAGGTTTGTTACTACTGTTCTGTCAGGGCTGTATCATGATTCAAGGAGGTATGGCTTTTACCAAGTTTTTCATTGAGGAAGCACCCCTGTTGAATGTAAATTTAGATGATTTTTGTAGTACTGAAGACAAATTGAAATGATGGCAAACAGGTTAAACTGTAAACCAGAATCTGAACCAGATCAGGCATCAGTTTAAAGCAACAAGATTACTACAGTTTTAATTGCTACTTCAGGTTGAGCAGTCTTATGGCACTAGCTGTGTGAGTATAAACATATATATATATATATATATTTACATCCAACAGGGATGCTTCCGTTGTGTTCCTTTATGATTCTTTTCAAAGCCATACTTTATTATAATAGACAACAATTTTCAGCTCCATAATAAATCAAATGTCCTTTGTAATCTCCTTGTAATTGTTTGAATGGTAAAAACAACAAAATCAGACATCACAAAAATATTTCTTTATGGGCTTAGTATAAATAAAAGTTTCCTCATACATAAGGCAATGTGAGAAGCCTGCTACTTCTATTTTTTTTTTTTAAATGTCTGCCGTGTTACCCAACATTCGTTATAAATGTCAGTGCACTGTACACCATGGGACATGCTGTTTGAAAGAAAACCACCTGGCTGTTTAAGGTATTCAATTAATGACTTGCACTGATCGTTCTTCAAATGAAGGCAGTTCTGCCGAGCTTATAAAAAGCTTGCCAGGACTACTCACCCCTGTATCCAGTTTGAAGAAACACTATCTCTGTCAAAGGTCTTATCTGGGCAATGTGACAAAAAAAAGAAAAAAACATGAAACCAGATCCAATTCCCATAACAATACTTGCTTTTGAAAAACTTTCTTGATCTGTTTGTTGTGTGTCTATTTTAAAAAGTATATCTTGGTTTTCTTCAAAACATCTAAAACAACAACCAGTGTTTCCTACTTTTTGTTCTGGTGAAGTAGCTGTACAATGATTAAACAAATAGTGATCTAATAAACAAAGTTACTTCGATTAACTAAACTCACTAAAACAATACGAATCAAACCTCTTAATTATAAATCAAACCTGTGTGAAACTAATTTTTGTTAAGCTATGCAATTATATCTGTTGATGATTGCAAATCACTGTGGATAACGTAGTAAAAGGAATTCAAAACTTTAATAAGATCATGGCATTTGCTTCACATTTCATACACTTTTCTTCTTTATATTTTATATTCTGTGCAGTGTCTTGCTGCTGCCCAACTTGTCTGGAGATTCTCACAATCATCACTTCCAGCAGTCCACTATACAGTAGTGAGTGAGACAGAGAAAATCCCAGAAAATGTATGGGAAATCTGATAAGATGTCAACTTTACTGAAAAATGATAATGTTAATATTGAATATGTTCAGACAATACTTTTTGTCTTGTAATCCAAAAAGTATGATGGATTGTGCATGTTTCCACTTTCTATATAATACACTTTTTAAGGTCAATGACATTTTGGAATATTTTGAAGACTACTATTATTAACCCTCATTGTACAATTATTATTATTATTATTATTATTATTATTATTATTATTATTATTATTGTATTTTTGTCTCCTATAATACTCTATACACCAGTGAATTCTGGGAGAAAAAGAAAATTAAAAAAAAAGATGTATCAATAAAGATTGCATAACTGATAATTTAACACATTACTATCTTATAAAAATATACATGGTTTGCATTGTAATATATTTATGAATTATTTCAAATTAATAACATCTTGCATTTGTATTTTATTAATTTAACAGAATTTATTTAATAAGAAAGTTTGGTACTGGTTCAATCTAGTTTTACATATGAAAAGATGACAAAAACCCTTGAAAATCAGTTTCATTGAAAATGTAAAGAATATGCAGGTGATATTAATGCAACTGTTCACGTGTGCAGCACTGTTTGAGGACAACATGTTTTTAGGTTATGTCAGGGTTTAAAGAGAGTTTCAAGATTGGAAAGTCCCATTAGTTTTAGTGGGCTTTTAGAAAATGACCTCTCTGCTGCAACACAAAGGTTTTTAATCTCCTGCAGACCTACATGTAAAGAAATGTTTAATCTTTAGGGACATGTCTAATGTTATTAAAGTCATGAGTACTTTTTTTTCTAGAATTTATAAAAAAAAAATCTGCACTGCTGTATTTAAACATTATTAAAATGTATTTTTCTAAAGTTGGAGGACTGACATCTGAAGTATATATAGTTCAACCCCCAAAAGAAACTGTCAGACTGAATAATTAATTACTCACATGAACACATTCTTCCTGTCTTCCCAGTGATAAGAGGGGTGTCCATTTTTGGACAGAAGTAATGCTTTGGAGCAATGCTGGCCATTTTACAAGCTGATCCTTGCTCAGTGTGACCAACAATAAGACATCATACATTATTCCTTTCATCCTCTTTAAAGCTGCACATTTTTTGATAAACTGTCCAAGCGAAATGTATTGTGTAAAATTATCTTAGTATACATTCCATAGTATTCTATTTTGCTGGTGATTTGCTCCATATATTATGGTCTAGTCTCAGAAAAAAAAGCTGTTCTTGTTTCCTCATAGGAACATTTCTGTTTTAAAAACAAATATTTATCTCCAAGGACAGATTTTGATATATGGAGTGAATCATCAAATGTGGACAATAACTGGAAAAAAAATCTTTTGGGGTGTACTATAAGTTCATTCAAATAAAGGTTCCAGAGGAAAAAAGCATCGATTACCTGTTATAATGAAAGGCCATTCCAGCTAGCCTGTTTTGCATTTGAAGAAGCTATGATGAAAGGAGTTTGCTTTAATAAAATCCAACCATAACATATGAAAACTAATGAAAACAGGTTCATTTGGGTGTACTTTACATTGTAATATTGGATTTACTAATGCTAAATAATTTGTAATATGTATTTATAGGAGATGTTGGTCGATAGTCCGAGAATATGCTGTCTAATATATTGAATGTATTTTTTTTTTTATGGAAATCTGTGGTCTGGCCGAACTTTGGTTTTATCAACTAACATCCCTTATGGAAATAACCTATAGAAAGTCCTATTGTAAATTGGTCAAGACCTATAGAATATCCTATAGGATTTCTTTAAAACCTTTTTAGTCCTATAGAGTGTCCTATTGTACTACTGTAGGGAGACCCTTTTTTGAGTACTATAGGAGGATATTTTTAAAAAATAATCCTTTAGGATTTCTCTAAAACCTTTTTAGTCCGATAATGTCCTATAGTACCATTATAGGATCCTATAGGACATTTCCGTAAAGGGTTGTATATGACATACCTGTTTTTCATTCAGATATCAAACTAATCCCTCCCTCTGATAATACAATATGCAGACTTAAAGCCGGAGACTTTGAAGCTAGAGAATTTTAGCTCATTTATTTATTTTTAAGCGATTATTATGATTATTTTTATCACTAGACCTGTCTAGCGTAATTCTTGTCCTGTAAAGAAATGACAAGTATATGTGGCTCTCTAAATTACCCCCACGGAAACTGCTCACTTCATAATGTGAGAGAACGGCCAACAGCTGACAGCAAAAAATCTGCAACACTTGATCCTGTTTCTTGGTAAAATACAGTGAACTCTATTACACCAACACAAACAACAGAACTTGGCAATCTTTAAAGAATTTACCCAAGGTGACATTTTTATGTAAGATGGAAAGCATATCCTTGTGGTTTAAAATTAAATAGAAAAACATTTGTAGAAATAAAACATTCATATTAATTTAGTATCTCACATTTTAAGCGAAATTATTTTTCTTATTGAGTCTTGCATTCCCTATACTTACCCAGCCACCGGTGCTGCGAGCAAAGAGGGAAAGACAAAACCTGTAAAATGTGTTTTGGTTAGTGCTGGACAGTATTGGTCACACTTCAGTTTAAGGGTCCAATAGATGTGTTATTAAATGTTTAGATGAACAAGTTCTTAGTATAAAGCTCCATGTCATGTTATCAATTAATTATGTTTCCTATCAACACCTTTAAGACATGTTCTTATAACACTGTACTGCTGCATAGCCTGATATATTAATATATACAGGTATTCATAACTGTCTGATATTGTATATAACATTCTTTACATTTATGGATACATTATTTACTGTTTCAAATTAATCCACAATATACTTTCTGAGGTTTTTTTTAAAAAGCAGAATCGTTATAAGATATGTAATTAATTTAGGTCTCCTGAGATTTCTCTCAAAACCCTTTCTGTACTGTACAAACAGAATATAATTCAAATGATGACATTTGAACCTTCCAGATGCCTTTTAGAATTCTGTGCAGATGTCTTTGAAATTTTGTATTACAGATGAAGTGATTCTGATTGAAGCAGAATAGGCTCTGTAACTAAAACCAATGCAGTATATTGTATAATATAGCACTGTTGTTTATATTACACACATAAACAGAATTTGAGGTACAAATTAAAACTGCAGGTTGATATTAATATTTTTTTACAATATGAGCATTAATCTTCAAGCTCCAACCTGATATGCTGAAGTATCTAAAATGTTGAGCGTTTGTAATGGCTCCACTGAAAACAGTCAATATATGTATCCTTCTCCCTGCCTGCTGTATACTTTTTGTTTCTTACAAAAGACAAAATGAATTAGTTTACGTTAGCCAAAACATTTTACATAATAAACCACTAACAGAAGAAATGACCTCAATGTGATAAACTGTAGCTAAGGGAGCCAGAAGGTGAATTAATGTGGATTGAGAGGTACAGCAAAACTGAAACATTTTTTTTTAGAAACATTATATCGCAATTTGCACCTTAAAACTTAATTCATAGTGACCTTGGGTTCTTTATCAGACAAATAACTATAGGATATAGGATATAATAATAATAATAATAATAATAATAATAATAATAATAATAATAATACATTACTTTTTAAAAACTTGGATCTTTATAACATTGACTTTGTCTTTCTTCTCCCGTCTTGCTATGTCCTTGGGTACATTTTAAATGAATAAATTACTTTAACATCTTGTATCAATATTTTAAAATATGTTTCATGGTATCATATACCTGTCATTCTCTTACATCTTGAAGTCTGTATACGAACCTCAGCCCTTAAAGGTTTCTTTCTTGATTAAAGCTTTGTGTAAGCAAAAGAATAAACTATAACCTTTACTTTCAGCAGATCATAGTCTGGCAAAATGCCTTTTCTTGTCATGGTTAACAAACTAGTATTGTTATCCACAACAAAAGAGTTACTATAAAGCAGTTCTAAACCTCTGTAAGGTATTCCAAAGCAATTATTATGATTATGGACAGTATTGTGAAGATGTTTTTTCTGAATAACAAACTGGATATTCTTTAGGTTCGTCAACACTGTATTTGTATTTTGATTTAATATAAATGTAAAAATCACAATTAATATTTGTATTCACTTTTAACTATTATTTTCCAACATGTATTGCTTTGCTGTAATTGTTTCTAAACAGACCTGTCTATTCTTATATACTGCTGCAGACAGCAACTGCTAAATGACTAATTAATAATAATAACATCCATCTAAGATGTGGAGAAGTCAGTTCTGAGAAAGACCAGGACACTGGTGCTAAATAATGCCAAGCGTGGTGTTAGAAGAGTAATAAAATGCACTCCTTTTGAAAAGATTATCTATCAATTAAAAGAGAAAACTAAATACGAGACAGGTTGAAATGATGCATGGCGATTATCAACCATGGGAACAGGCAGAGCGAACTGGCAGAGGAACAGTTTAATGGAGACTGAAAACATCTGGGTTGCATTTAAAAATAAAGGTGATTGTGACCCACTGTTTGTACTGTACCTTACTACAACACTTTCTTTATCAAGCATCAGAAAATTATGTTATCATAGCTGATTTTTTTTTGCAATGCACACTCTGTGTTTGATATTAGAAACATGGTGCAGACAAATTGCCTCAAAAAAACGATAAAGAAGTCTGCCTGCCATTTGTCAGCATGTCCCTTTGATTCTAAACAGTTCCTAAAATATCCATACCACAATGGACTATTTTATACCTTAAGATATTTTCCATTGAAAACCATTCTGCTGCTTCCAAAGTGTTGCACTGCATCTTCTCATACTGACTTCCCACAATTACAAACAATTTATCACAACTGCCAAGTACTTATTTACTGGAAATAACATAACTTGTCTACTTGGCCCTACTGTGGTACCAGCTGTGGCTCAGTCATCATTCTCTTACAATATCTAATACAGGGTTCTTCTCATGTGCCTTCTCATAATCCTTGCGTAGCGCGCTAAAGGGGTTTATGGTGCATTCCAAGACAGGGCCTAAAGGGTAACTCTATAGACTTTGTTAATATAGCCCCAGCAGTTTCTTTTATATTCTCCCATTGCTGTTTCTGAACCATGCAGACTTCAGCAATTTGAGAGACTGCCTGCTTTTATCAATAGAATGTTCAATTTTCTAAAAAAAAATTATATTAGAAAGCAATTCAATACCAACAGCCAACCAGCTTCCAGCCCTAGTGGGCTTCTTTCTTTCAGACGATAGATGCCCACTGCTATGTCACAGCATCAACTGTGAATCAAATTTAAAATCAATCTGCGCAAAAGTAACAGTTTTTTTCATTTTGACTTGCCGTAATGAAAGCTCAGAGCAAATACTAAACAAAGACACAGTTGGTGCAAATGTATTTTATTATCCACCAAACTCAGCCAATCAGTACTTTGCAATTATGAAGGCAACCAGTCCTGTACCTGCCACTGCCACATCAGCCTTTCCTGTGCCGATGGACCAAAAACACATTTGACAAGCTTAATATTATAGTGCAGATAACACAGTGTAACAAATTTCAAAATATCACTATTTCCAATGGGAAAACGGGCAAATGTGTGTCTTTTCTTTCACATAAAGTCAGAAAAAAAACAACATATGAATCCAAATTAACATGTATTTATACTAAAGTAATACAAAAATGACTACAAAAGATTTAGAAGTGAGTAGTTTTTCGAGATTTACGATTATATTGTATTTACAGTATAATCGTAAAGACACACATTTGCCCGTTTTCCCATTGGAAATAGTGATATTTTGAAATATCACTGTCCTGGTCACAAAAACAAAGTTTGTGGGGAATAATAGCCATTTTCTATACTTTTGAGGCATAAGCAATTAGGAAATAACACTTACTACCCAGGAACTAAAATTGTGTTACATAGTGTAATTGTTTTACAAGATAATTTAGCGATGTGTCTACGACAGATAAGTATATGTTTGGAATGATTATCGTTACAGCATGTGCTGTTCTGTTTAGGTTAGAGTAGTGTTAATAGTCATTGTGGATGAGTCTGTTACTGTGTGTGTGTACCTCACTTACGCTTTCCCGTTCTCTAACATTGCTATTGGGTCACAGTTGATTAAAACTAGTTTCAAAATAAACAAACTGTGGAAGAAGATGTAAAATGAGGTGCTTTCAGTTTAATAAACCACATGGGGCCTGTTATCCTTCTACTCTTTTATTTTACAGATTAATACTGAACGACATGAAAAGCCCCTTTAGGGCAAACTCACAATTCTTTTATTCCCTCGCTGACCATTTCCTGTGGTTTGCTGCTATTGTCTAGGGTTTTTTTTTCCACTTGTTTTCTATAAACAGGAATAATTCTTTATACCACCCAAGGTTGCATCTCGTGAACTCTGGCCTACACAGCACTTCATTTCATAATTCCAAAGTGGCAGTTATGGATTTTCCCACACACATACACCTGGTCCAGAGAAATGCTTGAAGATTCCAGAATTATTCATAATTTTTTTTTTAAAAAATGGTAAAACATTCATGACCAAAATGTGGACGGTTATTTCTCTGTAGCAATGTGGTTACACCATTATAACACTGATGATGGAAATGTATGGTGTTAATTCCTCCCTTGAACTGACCAACTCAGTCTGCCTTGAGCTTTTATAGATGTAGCCAGGTTAAATTGGCAATCAGTCACTCAATTTGATCTGACGACATTCTGCACAGACCTCCCATTCAAACTTATATATTTTTGTGCATTTGGTTGGCTTGCCCAATTGGAGGGAAAATACACCTCAATTTACCAAACCACAGAATATAAACAATTATCAATACACAGGTGAAGTCAAAAGAGTTGAAAGATCACAATATCACATGATTTCTGAAATCCAGAAAAAAAAAGAAAATGCAAAACCACATAGGCTTGCAAACAAGTTGGCAGTAGTCAGGGAGGTGTAGAAATGTGACTTTAATGTTCAGTAAAGGAATGGTGCATTGTTAATGAATATGGCATGACACAAATGTAGTCTGTAATTGTAATTGCACATTAAGTTTTCTTTTCAACCCTTGGGCTAAAGGTTAGCCAAAGTAAAGCATTAGACAGTATAAATGGGGATTCAGACAAACCTGCACCTCCTATTTAAATCTACAATTTATCTCAAACTGGTCCATCCATCTAGTGGTACTAGAATTACTATAGGTAGTGCAATGTATCTACTGTAGATCAAAGGGTGGAACTGAGTGTCTAAGAAGCCAGTTTGAGTTGAAATGAGAGAAGGGAGTGGTGCTGGGATACCAGCATTGCACACCACTTCAACATGTCAAAGGATGGGCAACGAGATGGGTGGCATCCTCCAAATAACCCTCATGAAAACTTCCTCAGATCTTGCATCAGAAAGAAAATAATGTCTGCAATGCGTTAAGAAGATGGCTCCCGCATGGAGAAAACTTTTAAGGCAAATGGTTTTAAATGTTAGTTTCCTACTAATAGGTCTGGTAGCTTGTTGGCTTGTCAGTAATGAACCAAATAGTTCTGGACAGGTTGCCCGTCTTGACATTGCTTCTGAAAATTGCAAAATTCCATCTGCAATAGCTTTGCATTATAGTCTACAGGACAAGACTTATTCTTGAGATAAGAGTAAAACAAATAGCCATTATCATAATGATCATGCAAATTGAATCATAGAACTCATCTTCAAAAAAAACACTTTACAAAGAATAAGTATGTTGTATACAAAGAACTTTCAATTTCCAAACCTTTTTGGAATGTATGGGTTTACATTCAAATCTAATTATGATCCCACAGTGATTTTTCAACTCATTCAACACTGCAGACCTGTCTACAGGTCTAGGAAAGAGAACTCCATGCAAACCAATAAACGAACCTAATATACTAATATAGCTAAACCTAACTGTATTCCTTTTTCAGTATAATACACGTCAACTACTTACATTGCTACATCTATTACCTTTAGCTTAGATGAACTTGATGAAAATTGGTTTCTAATGCCTTCATTTTTTTTATAAAACGTATAACAGATTCTATTAAACTTTGATTACTTTGAATGGTATTTTCAGTTTTATGTTAATTGATGATTTTAGTTTGTTTATAACAATTGCAAGGCATTGTAATTCTAATTATATTATAGGCACTGAGCAAACTCTGAAAATGATTTACAGAAAGGACTTTCTATTTTTTAATATATATATATATATATATATATATATATATATATATATATATATATATATATATATATATATAATATATATATATATATTTTAGGGGAAAAGTGTCACCGCTGACTCAGTTACATTCTTGGCAGAAAGAACAAATTGACCAGATATTTGTGCTGCTGCAGGTTTCCTGTTGATTTCAGGCCCAAGGACAGAAATCTGTTAGTCAGTACATTGGAAATGGTAGATTTATTTTTGCCATTCTGTCATATTATCAGAAATAACATTTCATACAAACCAGTAACCATTTTTTGGTCATATCAGTGTTATTAAAAGTAAATATCTGATGCATATTCAAGCCTCATATCACTTAACTGTCCAGTGAAGCACTGGAAGCTGAGACTGGGACAATAAAGAACCATTCTAGATTGTTTACTGCACACTTGTGTTTCGAATATTAACTCTGGTTTCTCTATAAAAAATTATATGTCAAAGAAATGGACACAACTACTCCAAGGCAATTTTTCTTAGTCTGTATTCCAAACTCATGCTGCCAGAGTCCCAGTTCAGATTGTGTTGATATCGCTCTGCTGCCAATAGGACGAATGATGGACTGCAAATCATGTTCAGCTCAATCCCAGTGGCAGATGGAAACACATCAGTATAAGCTGCACTGGTTTTGTTTATGAACCTAGATTTGGTCATTTGATCAATGGAGTATGAAAGTTCTGAGGAATTTCATTAACAGCAGAAAATTACATGCACATTATTATTTATTTGAGCATGGATGTAATTGGTATAAGAGTCTTACTGAAAAAGAGAAAATAAAATATTGTCCTTGTTGAATGTTACTTGAACATTTTATAGGTAAACGTTTTATAGACGGTGTGAAGAATGTTATACGTGTGGGTTTTGAGTGATGTCCATTGCACAACATACATCATTTGAAGTCTTGTAATCTGTTAAGCTCAGCTATATCAAGATATTACTTTCTCTCTTACCCATACCTGTAAAGATAATGCTGGCTCAGAAACTCTTTCATTGTCTTGTCATGTCTCTTACAGAAACTTGAGGTCAGCCAAGATAATCACACATAATTTTAAGGCCACTTTTCTACAAACTGCTGAGGATAGTTCTTGAGTGTTGAATAAATATAATATTTCTTAACTTTTGTTTTGAGTCAAAGGCAGGAATAAACTTGCCATCAAATTTACAATGTTTATTTGAGCAGAAAAGCCAATATGCTGGTTCTCACATCAATGTACAATCAGTACAAGTAGAAACATGAATTAAGAGGTATTAAACTCTTAGCTAGTACATTGCGTTATAAGATTGATTTTTAACCTCTCTTTTTTTTTTTTTTTAAAGCAACATATTTTGTAATAATGTTTGTGGGAATTTGATTGTTAAACAACATGATCCTAGGAAAGCTAATCATTTTTCTCTTGATATCTGTTAGTGTGCAAGAGAATCATAACACATTGAGCAACAACTTCATAGTAGACTGCTTTACTGTTTTGTAAAGGAAATGCAATTGTATTTGACTTAAAATTTTCCCAACAAATGCTTCAAAGTCTAGTATTGCAAGATAGGTATTTCTTTGGATTAATAAATAGACTTAATTAATTAATAGAGATGTTTTCATATGTTTTTTATATTAGATGTTTACTAATATAATCAAGATAGTTTTCATTTATTTTATCAATGGCATCTCATTTTGAAAAGGCATTTGATATTCTTTTTATTACATATTCTATTCTTATCCTCCACTTCCTCGGTGAGGCTTGTTGGAATGGTTCTCAGTACAGGCAAAACAAGCACACAGGTTGTATAAGAGAAACTGAATGCATGGGTCAATTCCCCTCATGATCAAGTTTCTCTTTCAATGCAGGTATATATACAGTGTGAGCAAATTTGAAACTAATAACACCTTAAAGGACTGTGCTAAACAAGAACAGATTTCAGCATGCACCTCTTTATTGAGCACTGATCAATGGCAAGCAGTTTGCAGAGTCACGGCTTGTGTGTGTGTGTTACCCACAGTGAACATGGAAGGGGATGCTATGTATGTCCATGTAGATAATGGACTGATCCTTGAATACAGCCTTAAAAACTCAAGTGCCTGGGGCCGACACCCACTCTGAAACTAGAGACTGGAAACACTGTCCCAAAGGGAAGTACTTATGGGGCCCTAATTGCTGTGGTTAACTAAGAATGTGTCATAGGATTTGTCAATTTGTTTCTGTTCCCAACATTGTTTAGAGTTTAGGGAGGTTTACAAGGACCAGAGGTTTACTAATTTAAATCCCCAAATCCCTGTATTAAGTTTAGATTTTGTATTACCTCCTGCTGTATTTAAATGAGTGTTTTTGTGAATTAGAATTAAACGGTTCCAATTGGATTTGGCTCGTTTTGTCTGATGAAGCCGATCAGTAAAACATAAGCTCATTTTCTGTATTCAAACGGACACTTCCCTTTGCAACCATGCTGAACATGTCTAGACTGTAAAGGAAAACCAGGAACAGCAGCAACATGGTTCTATGTGAATACATCACAACAATGACATTCAGCTCAAGCAAGTGCCTACACATTTATGTGGTTAAATCTGTTCTGTTTCATTTCACAGTTGATGACTATGAATTATTATCTCATTTATTTAGAGGCAATATCATAATACAGTCCTTTTTAAGAACTGACACAGAGTAAATAAAAGCTGATATGTTCTCCACATGTCACTTTCTTTTGCAAATGTTACGATCATGGTTTAATATTAATCCTATTAAACCAGAAATACACTGTTTCAAGTAATTCCACCCATTTGCATCCATAACAAGCCTATATATTCCAAATGCTTTTAATGTGAACACATTTTCCCCAAACAGCCATCTGAATCCAAGTTCAGAGCACATTAGTTTTAAATAAATAAATCTTAGTTTTCTTTTATCAACTCCATATGCCCTCCTACACATGTGATCTCCCATCAGATTCCTTCCAATTCAGCGTAATGTAATTATGTCTCCTAATTATTTAAGATATAGTTTTAAATATACGGTTAATGACATGAGAAAACTAATGTCCATTAGTTAGAAATGTTACCTTAGTAACCTATTCATGTAAATGGTTCATTATAGACACTGATTGAAAATGTGGAAAGTATTGCTTTTCTTTTTATAGACAACTTGATTTTACAATAACACTTAGATCTCAGTAATAACCAGCCCTGCTTAAGTCCCAAGACAATAGATAGAAAATTAGACGAGCTTTGTAAAGCAGCCAGAAATGGAAAAATGTGAATTCTATTGAGCTTCTTAGTGGTTGGCTTATTTCAGCGTTGTATCTTTACAAATAGAGTGTTGAGCCTGTTTATATCATTGTTCTCAGTTGTATTTAATTGTCCTTCGATTTGTTTCAATGGGCAATGGTACGTCATACTGTGAGTTAATTCACACAAACTGTAAGGATCTGAGGGGCACATCACTACTAACGAGTAAAGCGTTACTATCTGTGTATCTGACTGGAGCTCAAATGTTATAATTATTTTCTTTCTTTCCAGAAGTAACTAATTTGATAGAGTTTACTTTGAATAAGTTACTTTAGGTATTTGGTGAATGTTGCGTATAGCCTTTTGGTTTATATATATATATATATATATATATATATATATATATATATATATATATATATATATATACACACACCCACACACACCCACAATTGTATATATTTTATTCAACATTTGAAAATGTATGCTTTTAAAACTGATGACAATAATTCAAAAAGTGATGATAACATGTTTTTTAAAACTGCCTAACAACAATTCACATGTTGCACAACAGAATCCTTAGGAGACCATTTTCAAATGGAATGTGAATATTTCACTGTGTTTTTTAAAATGTATGCTTTAACAGTTCACACATTGTATCAGAATCACAATAAGACCTTTAAACTTGTGAAGAAACCTGGTGTTCCATGATTAATCATTAAAAAAAAAAAAAAAAATTCCTAAGTGCTGGGGTCATGCCTTTGAATACCCTAATGCATCCCCAGAGCATTACACTTACACAGCAAAATCAAAATGTACAAATAAGTGGTTTTCCTTCCAAGCTCATTAAAGATGAATCCAGAGTAACAGACATATGAGTAACATATCCTTCCTTTATTCATCATGAAGTCTTCAGGTTAATGTGCTTTTTATTATAGCTTACGGTAAGTCATACACATAATTAACAATTCATATATACATTGATTTAGACATTGTTTAGTTATTTATATTAAACTCTATCCTTAAAACATCACAAATAAGAACATATAAAAGTACAACCTAAGGGTCTAAATTGTTCATTTAATCATACACAGTCCTTAACAACAGAAATGCTGCAATGCTTTCCTCCCTTCTTCAAAGCATCCTTGAATTCTGACAACCTGTTTCTAATAGTTTGTGTGGGACACATTTTGACCCTTCCTCTATTTTTCAGGTCAGAGCGACATTCTATCCTCTTTCCTGATAAATTTAAGAACCTTCCTAACATCCTGGTGTGTTTACATTTATTTCACTGGCATTCTAGTAATGTAGCTTGTAAAATGTGATGAATCTTTGAACCATATCTGTAATGCTAACTTTACGTTTTTTTTAAACCATTGACAAGCCTTTCTTCCTGTGCTTGATAGTCTTTATGATTGATCAGTTGGCAGTTCCTTAAAGCTGAACATCTAGGAAGATTATCCCAACAGTACATTGAGTCACCATTGTAGATTGTACTGCTTTTGAAAGTATTAAAATATTTAAGTTTTACCACCAGCAAGGGCATATTTTTTATTTATGTAAAAGAGAAATGCAGAGGCACCATTGCGTCTATGTGCATACAATGTTCTCCAGTTTTAACACCATGATCAACTGTTGCTTTAATCCTCTGCTGTCAAGCTGTACAGCGTTCACTAGCCCAGGGGTAGGCAACCCTGGTCCTGGAGTGCCACAGTCCTGCAGGTTTTGTACATATCTCTTAATGATCAATTGCAAAATACCTGGAACACATGGTAACTCTGACCAATTAAGCCAATCATTGAATCAATTAGGGCTTGTGTAAAATAAAAACCTGAAGTGTCTGTGGCTCTCCAGTACCAGAGTTGCCTACCTATGCACTAGCCTGTTATTCAGTGAAAAAATCTCTAGGTAAAAGTGTCAACACCAATATCAGAATTGCATGCCTATACTTGGAAATGCTTTTAATTTAGGGGAAAAATACAAATAAAAATGCTACCTTGAGACAATATACTGTAAAGACTTCTGAGAGGAGATCTGCAAAACTGGATTATATATATATATATATATATATATATATATATATATATATATATATATATATATATATATATATATATATATTCAGTGTCAGTGTATGTTTTGCAGTCATTAGACAAGTGATGCCACTATCAAACAACTTTGTTTTCCAAAAAATGTCATACAAAGCTATCTTTTGTTATTGTTATGCAGTCATCACCCATAAGTGAAATAGTTCAGCAGGTTTTCTTGTAAATAGTCCCAATATCTATCTTGATGATTTGTTGTAGTATACTTAATGGCATGTCTTCAGTGGTCCTGAATGAAACCCATAACCTAAATTTAATTGTCAAAACCTAAAACAAATCCTCCTTTAATTAAAATGTAGACTTTATCATAACACAAATTGAACCTTGAAGTGCTACAAAAGAACATTGTTTGGCAGACGCTAGTCAGGGGATTAAAAAACAAAATTCTATTATTCCTGTGAAAAGGAAGCATGAAGCGGTCTTAATTACTGTCCACATGTCTGTAAATGTTGTCAGTGTTTCCCTTACCAGTTTTGTGTTTAAAAAATAATTAAAGTTAATTGGTTTGAAGATGATAATAACCTGGAAGTTGACAGATTTAGCAAATTTATTCTACTACTTAAACATTCTTACAGCACTTAAACATTTGACTGTATTCCAGTGGCGTGTTTAAACAAAATACAAATGCGGTTCCCACTCTTCTAATTGACAGGCTGTACTTGACTCAACAGGAACTTAAACAAAGGGAGAATCAGAGTTAACAGGGAACACAGTTCAGCATTTTTTTAAATCAGTTCTCAGTAAAGAAGATGATATAACAGCTCAAAGTGGAAGCTTTCCCATGAATCAAGCAAATGTTTATACCTATGTTACCCTGCCCACTGACTGTTTCTTTTCACCATCACATGAAATATGTACTCCCTGTCCATTACAGTGTGAATGCAGTGAGTCTCATACCAGGCAGGCATGAAGGAAAGATTAGTATGTTCTACCATTAAAGAGGCTTTAAAGTAAATGAAATGTAAACCCAAACAACAATAAAGAGAGGCAGTGCAATAGTACAGGAGCCAGTTAAAAACTATTTTCTAATTAGCACTAGAGATATTACCATTGCTCCCCCCTTGTCATCCGTTTAAGAACTTGTTTTTTATTCTTTGTATGTATTTAATTTGGAGTAATATTCATCACAATAGATAAATTGGTACTGCTGTTTTCTGGTACTATCATTTCATGTATTGCAGTTCAAATTTACTCGGATGGGGGCTAGCTCGCTGGCAGAGTTAAAAAAAAAATGTTTTACATATTAAAACTTCTAATTTTATTAGAACATGTTATTTGTATGTGGCGGAGGGGGATGGGGGGGATTAAATCAATTAAACTGAACAAAGTTTTGTCAGTTTGTTATTGTGATAAATGTATTGTGAGAAACATGTTGCTCTATAGTATATATAGTATATATATATATATATATATGATAGTATATCTATATATATATATATATATATATATATATTCCAAGGAGTAGTTAGTATAAAGAAGTACATAAATGTGATTCCCCCTCCCCTTCTGGGTAAACAACTGAAGGATACTGTCACTGGATCATGTAGTGCTGTCTCCGCGGCAGCTAGCCTTACTTTTGAGCAGCGTAGAACACTTGGCCTTGCAGTGTTAATGTGTCTGGCCCTGAGGATACCTCTCACCTTACAACTCAGCAGAAATCCCCAGTCAGGATTAAGGCGGGTATTACAAAACACATGTGCATCGTTAGATCTTAAGATAACAACACATTTCCCACAGAAACCTGTTTTGCAATCAGATTGGTAATGATATTTAAGATAGAAGGCAGAGGCTGTCATTTAATTGAGCTGACCTGGCAAATCTGATTCTTAAACATGTCTGTGGGGAAATAAGGAAGCACATTTAATTTGGGGATTATTTCACACAAGGGCATCACAAAATTAAATCTATGTTGTCAGGCCATTGGCTTTTTTTGAGAAGTTGAATTTATATTTTTTTCAATAGTCCTAATGAATGATAAGAAAAATATACACAGCTATGGCCAAAGGTTTTGCATTACCTAGAATTTCAGGATTGAGACAGCATTATTATTTTTTTTTAAACTAACAGTATATGAAATAATTTTGATCTTTTATTTTACATCAGATTCTGAGGTTTTAGAACAATCACTTCATCTGTATCAGAGCACTCCCCAACAGCTTCAACCCAGGGGCTGAGCAGACCACCACTCTTTCCTTTATCAGGTGTCCAAGCAACATCCAAACAAGTGCCCCCAGAGCAGGATACCATACCAGTACTTGCCTTTCAAGGAATTAATCCTAGCCGATCCAAGCGACTCTGAACTCAGAATCTCTCTTGTGAGAGTCTGTACTTTAAGGACTGGACTTTCAACAAGCTGATGAAGACCCTCCTCAAAGGTGGCAGCAAAATCCCAGCTGGGAGCAATCGAGAATCCCTTTTCATTTTTTATTGCGAATCCATCTCAGCAGAACCTATTTTCCCACCCAAGAAAACTCCCCAGCCACGCTCAGGGGTTCATTGCCCAGGTCAGACAGTAGGCAGACCATCGCAGATCCGGCGTGATAATTGAAAGTAAGGAAGTCTATCTGGTTTCTCTATTAATGGCTACATCTGAATATCTGGACCATAGAGTGGTAGATTATGGAGATCTATCAGTCAAACTGAAATTCAGAGGCCGCAGATTACAGAAAAATCTGACCCTGGGGGAATTCATCCTTGCCTTCGCTATCTACAGAGATGTGCTATGTTCAGCATACCCAAACCGCAGACAAGAACTGGATTCTTATGAATTCTATATTGTGGAGCTATCTGTCAGATTTGGAGGTACCATGTGTTTTGAGTATCACAAAATATTTTCAGCAAAAGCAGCATCTGTTTTGGCACAACCTGATTTAGACCTATTCAACAGGATTTTCAGCGGTTTCAGAGCAAACGCATGCGGCATCTGTGGTTCCACTGGCCACTCAACCTCTCTATGCCTGAAAGCTGCCATAGCATCAACCTCTTCCAGATCAGCAGTCTGCAACACTCCTCACCGTTTCTCTAACAGAATCACCATCCCTAATTCCATCCATTCTTCAACCCCACCCGAGCAATCTAGGACAGAAGACAAATTCGGGTGAAGAATCAGATACGCAGAAGGAAAGCAAATATTTAACTATTTAAATTTCTGTATCTGCTCGATGAAGACAATGCAAAAACATCCATGTGTGCAGTTTCTGCGGGGACGGGAAAAGCCATCTGCCCAGTAGCTTCAAAGTGACTTTCCTCAACACTCATAGTCTCCACTCCCATTAATATTCCCAAGTTGAAACTTAAACTTCTGGATTATCCAGATAAAATATTCGTCAACTATTTACTTGATAGACTAAATAACAGGTTTTCAACCAGACTTGGTCAAATCCCTCCCTCCTCCTTTCAAAGCAAAAAACCTCCATTTTCTTATTCATGATAGCACAATCTTATATTCAAAGAGAGATTAAAAAAGGATTTATGGTCAACCCATTTGCAGCTCTTCCATTTCCGTCTCCCCTCTGTGTCTGGTCCCCCACCTCTTATGTTGCACGTGTAGGGAATCTCCCCTATGTGTCCAGTCGCCCAAACTGCGGGGGCCCCCCCTTCTATGTTTTACGTGCAGGGGATCTCCCCTGTGTGTCCATGTTTTATGTGCAGGGGATATCCCTTGTGCCTGGTCCCCCTTCTATATGTTCATCCTTAGCAAATGGTGGTCTCTCTCTTATATGTTTCAATCTTTGCTAACTCTAAGAGATAGCCTGGCTCCAACCCCGTGAACTTTCAATTAAATTGGATATGAAGTTCAGTAAGCTTCAGCTGTGATAAACTGTGAGAAAGAACCCCCAATTTTTTCAGAACAGTATAACTACAGTACATGTCAACCAATCTGTGACATACCAGAAGTATAACATTAATAGCTCATTCATTACATTTGGGGTTTCCTAATAATTAGTACTGACACTACGGTGCATGAACAGTTACTTACACAGTGCACTTAACATGAGCTATTGTAAGGTTAGAAGAAACAAAATCTGAGACTTGGAGGTACTTTGTTATACTTTTGGGGATTTTTTTAGGCTTTTCAGTGTATTTTATCTAGAGAAAGAAATATGAAACGCCAAGTATAATAATTACAACATTAAAAACCTCTTTGAATACTAATAAGAATCTGCATAAACTAAAGCATGGGCAAGTCTGTAATTCAATTGGTCTGCAATGCACTTACAGGTTTACTGATGCCTTATGAATATTGCTTTATTTTCTCTGTCAGACCATCATATTACAGAAAAACAGATCATATGTTAAAACCAGGGGAGGTTGCTCCTGAAACCTCCTTTTGTTAAATACAATGGATTTAATGGTAATGGGTTAATTTAAAAAAATACTTTTGGGATCAAGCATCCAATACATTGGTGAATTGTGGAAAATCTCAGAATTCAAAGCTACTAGTTTTTAATAGTAACTCAATGTCCTAGTTTGATTGTTTTACCAGAATAGTCAAGCTGTGTCGTTTAGGATGTCAGCTGTGTCCTCTGAAAATACCTGCTGTAGAGTTTCCACGCCTCACTGTAAGGGACATTTGCTTAACTTTGTTCAAACCATCTGCTCCCTTCTCCTGAGGAACCTATTCAAAAGTAGTTGGCTTCTATAGCAGCTGTGCCACATATGGCAATTTGTCAGACATTTTTCATTTGGTTTGTGGGTGTGCTTTTGGAGTGTAAACCTCTGGTGAACTCATGATCGAGTATCAAAGCACTTTTACACAAGTGGCAGAGTTACCCCACCTGCAGCATAGTGCTAATTTGAACCATTTCCTTTCTGGGGTCTTAAAATTCCATAGTAGCCACAAACCACATTTTCACTGGTAGGTACCTCAACAACAGTGTGCATTTAAACAAAGAGCTGGTTTGAAATAAGAAATGCTTCAAGAAAATAGGTTACATAAATAATTGCAGTGCTAGGATATGCAGTGACAAGCTGTAAGACTATTGAAATAGTACAGTCAGAAGAGTTTGGCAATCAGTTGGTCAGTCTGAAATATGAGGACTACATTATTTCAATCCAAATACACTGTAATTACAGAAGTGGCTACATAGCAGTTACATTGTAAAAGACATCTGCATAGAATGAAAACTATGAATTGAACATGAAGTCACAGTAACTACTGTTACAATTCACTTAACTGAATGTATTGCATTTTGTTGGAAGGATGGTACATTTCTTTGATACGGAATGTGCACAAAGAGATGCTAAATGACATCACAGCAGCACCACTAAATGCAATGTTAATGCTCTCCTTTCCCACACCCCCAGAGGTAAACGATCAAATGTTGTTTGAAAATGTATAAACACAGTACCTCATGTATGTCAGGTGGGATTTTTGAGGAAAGTATAACAGTGCAGGATAGAAAGTCAGTTTAACTATGACATTTAATTACAACTGGAAAATAACAAATAGTACACATTCAAATTGTATAAAAAGAAAGACAAAAACATATATTCTTCCTTTATAATTTTTTTTATTGAAAAATTACCAAGTGCAAAGAATACAAAAATATATGAACGCTGGTTTGATACACTGAATTTCATTAAAAAAAAAAAAAAAAAAACACACACACACCAGGCTATGTAAAACATCTTGTATATTTTTTAAAAAGCTGCCTAAAAAAATTACAGTTCTTCACATTGAGTGGGAGAATAAGTCATAAGAAATAAACATTTGATATAAAGAGACACTCCATGAAAAAGCACCAGAATTTGAGTGTGGCGCACCAGATAGAATGAAAGCTCAGATTAAACCTTTTGTAGTTGGGTTTGGTCCCTGTGTGGGTCTGCTGCCATTGTAATATCAAACGAAGTCCGTCCCTTCCCAAGATTAAACACCACATTTAAAAAAAAAAGACTGTCCAAGCCTCCCTGTCTCCATTTTCGTATGAATTTACATGCAAAACAATGCTCCTGCTCAAAAGGAATGAAGTTATCATAGTAAAAAAAAAAAAACCATTTAAGGTTCAAATATTAAGTGTATTCTTGAATTGCAAATTAACCTTAAGTATTAAGATAAAATGTGCAGAAACTCAAACTAGCCATTTACAAACGCTGAATAAAGAACAAGTGTAAAAGGATTCTGAATCATGGCTATTTTAGACAGTGATGGCCTGCTCTGGAGAATTGCCAAGTTTTTATTTTTATTTTCTAAGGAATTGGGTGAAATTGAACAGACGGTATTTCTTCTACAGAGATGAAATGGATGTGCATGCCTGCTGCATATAAAAGGGCAAGCTGCTTCAGATGTCTGGGTGGAAAAGATGCGAGCCGTAGACAGAGCAGTTACTGAAGAGAGCAGCATGGAATTTGAAAGAGAGTAAGTATGGGGTTTCAAACTAAACTATTCGTTTACCAAATCAAATGAAACATGTTTCTGGGTCTAAGCATTGCACCTACTGGCCTTGGTCTAGCCACTGACCTAGCCCTGCAACACATTCAGTGTCTTAACTTGGCAATACATAAGATTCTCAGACCACACATTTTGTCACCAGAGTTGTATGTATTGGAGCTATTGTAATAGGGTCGGCATGAAGAAAAGTACAGCTCTACTATTTTTAGTTCATGGACTCCGATCCAATTAATTATTTAAAATAAAACCGACCATTTGGGGTTTTTTAAAATTTATTTTTTTATACAAGACATTTCTTAATAAATTACTTTGTAATTCACAAACCAAAGTAGCAGTTAGAAATCTCTTTAAAAAAAGGTAGTATTTGATGGGAGCATACGGCAGTGTCTCTACATTCTAGGAATACCTTCATTTTACCACGGTTTTATAAAACACCTACACTATGCAGAAAGTTTAAGGCATACGACTATTCTCTGCCTCATAGAAAAGTCAACAAGCAAATATAACAAGCAAATTAAAACAAACAGAAATAAAATCCCAAACTGTAAAAAAAAAAGCCATTAAAAGCTGTTACAAGCATAAGTTAAACAAAACAAGAGAAAAATTAGTTACACAGTAATTGCTAGTATGATGTTCTTATCGGAAAATCTTTGCAGCGTGTACATGAAAGTCTTCATTTTAACAGGAGAATAACTACATTTTGCAATCAGTATATAAATGGAGATTATAGACCTTAAAATGATTCCCAGATGCAAAAGGTTTCTTTGAAATACAGAAAGTTTGCCTCAGGTGATCCATTTTATTCACTGAGCAAACAGCCCAAATCACTGTTTGCTGGCAAATGCAGACATATGAATAAACTAAAGTGCATTGAATTGGGACAAGCAGCAGCAGTAAGGCACGTTGCAAACCAGCTTCTTATTGCTGCACTATAAACATATGATTTAGTTTGCCTCTGGTGATGCAAAACTACAGCATGTAAATGGGAAGGTAGTTACTCTGCATCTAACCACAGTTACAATTAATTTCAACTGTTACTTTGCAATTTGCCCCTATTTGAGTTCTTAAAATATAACGGGGCTGATTATCAGTGGAGGCTAGTTTCAAATGCAATTTAGTTCAATTCCATGGTGCTTTATTTTTGCACCAGGAGAAGGTGTCAATAATGTAAAACTGAGAACACCTTACAAGACTAAGGTTACCAGTTTTCTCCATATATTCAAGAGTACAAATATTTGGACTGGAGCATATGAGAAATGCATTAAGGGTGGAAGGCAGTCTAAGTTATTCTTTAAAAATTAATTTCAATTAGTTGTTTGACTCTTTAGACCAAAAACAATGAAGTTCACCAGCACAAACATCAAGGAACAAGCAGCTAAACTGAAAACAGGTGTGACACTTGTATCCTAGTTATAAAAGAAATCTACATATAATTTTACACATATATATTTCTATTGGCAGTGTCGATTCAGGTGGCAGAATCAATGCTTCAACATACAGGTATGGTGGTTAAGTGCTGTTACAGCAAGCAGTCCAGAGAAGAATACAAAAATTACATGGATGAAAGGAGCTGTAATCCAACACATGTTCTCAAATGCCTCTTGAGTTTTTAATCCTGCAAACAAAAAAAGGTTACGTTTATTTCTACTTTGAATACTTTTCTAATTTTCTAATTTCTAATTTTAGCTTGTGGCCCTTTAAGATACAATGCTTCTTGATTCACAAATAAAATTCCCAATTCAGCAATGTTGAAAGTAAATTGTACATTAACTATATCTTAACATGCTGTGCATCAGCTGTCCAAGGTGTACCTTAACATTTATCTTAAAACACATGACACAATGCATACAATGACAATATTTATTTTCTTTCCAGTAAGTTTCAGTAATATTAAACTGCCAAGTTGTGTGTTCATTTGAGAAGGTACATGGGAAATCGAAAAGCCATTACACACATTCCAGTGATCTGTTGGTATAAAATGTATCAAAGATTAAGAAATCATGTGCATTTAGACTTCGTGTGGCAAAGTTTAATACAGAACATGTACTTTATAATAACTCATTGCTTAAAGACATGTATTTGCTGAGGTGATTTAGTACGAGTCAGAATTCCAATCTGCTGTACCTGACAAATCAGCCACGAATTAAAAAAAAAAAAAAAAAAAGAAAAAAAAACACACATACACACCTTTGCAAAATAAATCAATAATCCTTTCTGGCTCAGCATATAAATACACAAATGCAGTTCATTTTAAAGCATTACAAATGTGGCTGCATAAGGATGGTACAGCAAGTAAAGATTCAAATGTCTAAACAGTGGAGGAAACAAATTCAGTGGTCCTCAGAATCAGTACTCTGCTCTAACATGAACCACCTCCCACTATATCTTTATTGTATTCATCAAGGTAAGTGGGATTCATTTCACTAATGGCAGTATTCTAAGAAGCCACATTTTAGACAAAAATAGACCCCAGTGTTCTAATTCACTTCAAAAGAGATGCACATGCAAAAAGTCAAGTTTCATTTCAGATCCCAGACCCAAAAGATACCAATTATTTCTTACTTGTCAAGAAGTGTTTCTCCTTACTTGTTGATAGCATTCTTCAAGTATTGCTGTAGCCATTTAGTTTCAGGGTCAAGACATACTTGTTTGTCATTTCTCATTGTTGCACTGTAAAAAATATTGAAAGGAGAAAAAATAAATGTTTTAGGTTAGTCATTTTACAAATCACCTGTTTATTGATGGTTTTATTTGACCTCTATATAAAATAATTGGGAACGTTCTGACATGAATTATTTAATCAGTCTTCTGACTTCATACTTTCTAAGGGTCATGTGTTCTAGAAAAAGATCAGCAGTAGTTTCATATCCATTTCAGATCCATCAACAGTCTACAGGAATCTCAACAGTATCGACAGTGTACAATTACAAGCATTTAATTGGATAGTGCATAATAAAAAAAGGTACAATTACCCATTAGGTAATCAGCACATTACAGCATTTGTCTTTTCAAAAGGAAATGGGTTTTGTTACGACAGTAAAGTTTAACTTCAATTAATAATGATTCTTTATATAAAATACCTGGCTACCCTTTTTACAGGTTTACTGAGGAAACGTAGCTGTTTAGACAGAGCTAACTTTCAGAGAGACAACGAACCAGTACCCATACAGATGTTATCTTCCAAGTTACTGTAGTGATGCCCTTAGTCTAGTAAATGTTTTAATGCAAAAAGCATGTGAATGAGAAATGTCTGAGTAACCTTGTGGGACATCAGTTGCTTAAATTGATTTCCTTCCAAGATCTGGCAAGGCAATTCTTTTTGTGTATGGGAATACAGTTACTAGGGACGCTAAATCAAAACTACTCAAAAGTGTACTGTGCAAATACAGAAGTTTGCTGTACTTTTCCTAGAAGTGTGACGAATGTGAAATTGGGTGCTTGTTGCTCTTATGTATTGTATCTGTAACCAGTACAGAATAGTTTCCAAAAAAATGATGTTTAACTTGGCCTTCATATCAACACATAATTATGAAAGGTAAATATAACTGGTACAAATTTAGAAACAAGGCATTCAGAACAGCAGTTTAACTTTTGGTTGTACATAAAAACAAACAGATTTAACAATGAAATACACTTGTAGAAATCAAATTCACCCACTTTAAATCGAGTCGCAGAAGATATGTGGTATCTAAATGCCTGAGGTTCATCCAAGTCACTTATTTCATCATGAATTGAGCACCTGGGTTTCACAACTATGTGCTAAATGGTAGTGTTTGAGCTAGAAACTATGAATGATAACAACTTGATAAATCTATAAGCTGAACAAAAGCCAATATCATGTCTCCAAAAAGTCTGGCTGCCAGCTTCAAATTAGATGAAAGGATACTGCAAATTAAACAGATTTACTTTCCTATAAAATGGAAATTAAGAATATTCTGTCAAGATAAATTCCATTGATGCAATTACTCAATGTGCAGTGTCTTTTTCAGCAAATGCTTTAAGATGCATTTGCGAATTGGTTATGATTTTGTTCTAAACATTAAATTATTAAATGCTGGTTCATAGTTTTGCATGAGAACACTTAAAAGACCACATCTACAGCATCCCAGTTAATTAGAAAAGGTAATAAATGTGTTCACAGAATACACCAGGCAACAATTACTTCACAGCAAGCAAAAACCAACAGCAATTGCCAAATTAGATTATATTACAGTTTTCTGACAGTTCAAAATACCAGGAAACCTTTCTGAAAGTCATGCTGCTCGGCTGTCTTAAAACGATTCTAGTGTGAAATGCAGGCAAGTTAACTTCAAGCTGTTAGAGAGGCTGATCTTTGGGGTGGGATCAAATCCAAGTCACTAAGTTAGGAGAAATAGGGATACTCACAGATAATAAAATTTATAATCACAGATTTAAACAAATTTAAAATGAAGGGTTTCCCCGCTAGGAGCAGTAGAAAATGGTATGAATGGGATCCAAAATGAGTTTCAGCTGACATTGTTCTTAGTCTTATTTTAAAGCAGACAGTGTTACTAAAGTGGAAACAATAAAAGCCTGCTCCAAAGTTGGAATCATTTGTAACAAAAGGCAACTTACATGATCTGCAGGGGGCAGTTGGGAGTGTTCAGAAACTTGAGATTCTTGACGTTGTTCTTGTGCACACTCTTCTCAGGAGATCTGCACCAGCATCTCTGGCCCAGGCTGAATGGCTTTGCTGATGAGTACACGTGTGAATTAATTATGTGACTAGAATGAAACAAGATTTGATACAGCAGCCCCTTCTGACCTCGAAACAATGCTCTAAGTGTGGACTGTGTTCAGAGTCGAAACATGTTTTAACCTAGACCTTCACGACTATTTACAACTCTAGGTTTCACAATTTAGAGACATCATGTACTAAACTGCCTCTTATGCATTATATTATAAGAGTTGCCTTTAAAAAAAAAAGTACATATAACTTGCCTCTCCTTAAGAATTTCTCTTTTAAATTATTCTCAGACTTTCAAATATTATTACAGGTAGGCTATTGTCCTCCCAAGTGGACATTTAAAAAAAAAAAAGCCTCTTAATAAAGTTAAATTAGTTTATTCCAGTATGTGATATTTCTGTATAAAAAGTGTTTCATATTTAAAGTTCTTAAAATAACATTAACTTTAAGTCATCATAGTTATGAGTGATTTTTTATCATAGTTTAACAATTCAGCACACCCTCCCTAAAAACATTGCTAGCATTGATAAGAATCAAAAGCCAGGTATATTTCCATAAAAACTGAAAAATACTCAAAAACGAACTTATTAAATTGCGTCCCATAGCTTGATCACTGAATCGTGGTAACTATTTTTTTTTTTTTCTAAGTACTGTAGCAGGTTAGTTCGCTAAAAGGGTAACATACATTTCCAGGACCTATATAAACACATTATCAACAACTGTCTTTTGATCAGCGAGTCATTAATTGTTTCGTTGCACCCCACCCCGAAGACAAATAGTGAAATGACATAAGGCAAGCACATCATTAATCAATTGTGGTTAGAGGAAACTTGTCTAATCTAAATAAACCGTTAACTACAATGTCCTGTGCCAACATAAGCGTATACATAATTATACCCATTGTCATCGGGTTCCGAGTAAAGCGGGCCAGCCGTACTTCAAAAGTAGTTGCCTTAAGCTATCTTGTCATCTGATTAAGTACCGTTGCCCTCGGCTAGGGACACCTTGCTGTCACCGCAGTTATCTAGTACAGGCAAAAGAGCCTGTTTCTGATATTACTGGGATGCTAAAATAACGTTTTTAACATCTGGCAAGACCCCCAAAAAGGTACCGTAGAAAAAACCGCCAGAGAACGAGTACTACTCTAAAATACCAGCTCAGTGTGCAATTTAAAAGAAACGATTTGTTTAGGAAGGATTAATATACACTACAGTGGCATTTTAGATGTTATGGGCGGATATTGCGGAAAGCATCGAAATTAAAACCACATTACGTTGACTTTAATCATTTTAGGGAGGGGGGGGTTCAATCACAGACAAATTATTCCAGGTAACTGACAAGCAACTCTTCAAAATGTATATAATACGGGTAGATTTTGAAACAGATGGTGTGGAGAATTGCTACTATGTATTTGGGTTTATTTATTATTAAAGCATTATATAGTTTGTGAAAACCTCAAGAATTATTAAAGATTTATTTTCAAGAAAATGTCGAAGCAGTTTTTGGAAATGACTCCAAGCCGATTTATCCTTTAAATGCAGTTAGTGGTTAGGGCACTAACATTTGTAAACTGCCATTTAAAGGATCAGAAGTTAAAGGTTAAAACATTTAAATAAAACGGTTTAATATGCGTCTGATTCAAATGTCTTGTTCAAGCACTGATGGGCATTTTGCAAAGCTTTAATTTCAAAGCTATGCACCAAAAACATTTACCTCCAGCGACCTGCAGTACTTGCAATTAAAACGAGTCTTCGCCCTCCCCCCATTGTTTACCGATTGCCAATTATTTTCACAAGTTATTCAAATGTTAAAAGAGAGTACATAAAAGGCTTAATTGAAATCAGAAGGCATTGTAATTAACCACACGTTCTCTTTTCTGCACTCAATACACGATATAAAAACTTAAAATCAAGAAGTCCCTTTATGTATTAAATGGCAATTCATACAACAAAAGAAAAATATATAAGGCAGTTGCAAAATTAGTTCTATGATGTCTAGTTGTAAGCTACAGTTTAAAACTATACGCACTGTCATTTAGCTGAAAGAACATTTTCCAATTTCACATGTTTAGAAAATACCCTTTCTGCACACATACCATTCCCTGGTTGATTTTAGAGATTGTGAAATATGATAATTTAATTTTTAAAGAAAATGGGCTTTCAACAGCGATAACATCAGGTCGCATTTTTTATTACATTGATACATACCAGCGGTTTTTTTTTTTTTTTTCTTAAATAGAGTTTGTTATAAAATTTAAAAGCAAACCTTATCAGCATACCATGAGATTAACCAATAGCTGGAACTAAACTATAAAAACACATTCACAAAGCAACTAAACAACACAGTCACATTTAAACACACACACATACTAGATTTATCTCTAAACTTTATAGTCATCAAAAAAACACCTACTAAACACTTACAGAAAACAAGTGTTTTAACAGCAGTTTTGTTGTAATTGCAGCTTCAAGCTTAAGTAGCAGCCATATATTCAGTCAACATAAACTGGAAGGTTACTTACCATGTGATACATGGATGCACATTGTCACCATCAGCAGGGTTAATACTGCAAACGCTTTCACATCCATCGTGGGTGGCTTTACTAAATTTCACACAAGATTCCAATACAACTGTGACTCTGTAAGTCCTGTGCAGAGTGTTAAAAGCATTGAGTGCCGACTCCTACTTGAGGGCTGGGGATAAAGGGGGGGGTAGTTTGGAATGAGTTATTACCTCTGGCATGACATACTTCCTGTATGGAAATATTCAAGGGTGAAATGCAACTTTCTCCTTTTAAATGCCTTTCTGCAAAACTTGGTTACTAACAAAATGAGGCTCCCACTGCTAGTATACAATTACAGATTTTTCAGTCATCCAATCTTGCATTGTTTAGCAAAACTTCTCTAAAGCATGTTGGATGTTAAAAATGACAGATTCCACTTGTTTAACAACAATTTGTAAAATCTGGGGCATATGGAACTCATTTAACGACTAATCATATTTATCATGCAAGACTAAACACATGAATTTAAATACAGCAGGTAACTTAAAACTCAGTACCAGTATTTCATTTGCAAGCTCTTAAATTGTTATACTTCTCAAAAGTTACTTTCACATTCAGGAATATAATTACAGGAGCAGATAGTGCATATAGAAATGCTTATATATCTAGGAATAATTAATCAGATGGTTGTAATATACTTGTTAATCAGATAATTCTATATAATAAAAACCTGTTTTTAATTAGTACAAGAGGTGGTGGCAGGAATTGGCAAAACTTTGTGTGTGAAAAAGCAGAGCCAGATAAACCCCAAGGGAATGGATATTTCTAGAAGTAAAAAGTGAAAAAAAACAAATCCTTCAAACTTAAATGTTGGGTGCTTCACAGGCTGTTTTAAAAATGTGTTTATTTAAGGCTGGTAAATTATAAGCAGTCATTGAAAATTCAACAGTAGGTGTTTCCAGTAAAACTGAGTCAGTACAACATTTGGAAACGTCTTTTTAATTCCTTTATGACTGTAAAACAGAGCTTGAATAGGCCCTATTTAAACATTGCACTGCAGCAAGTAATAGCAGGATCATGACTCTTTGGCTCACAGAATGTGAAATGTAAGTTTCTTTGGCTGAAAAAAGCTATGAGCTATGTGCCTTGGCATTGGTGCACATAAACTGTGGAAGACTGAAGCAGGCGGACAGCATGGTTTTATATTTCAGTATTATCTAACTTTATACTTTGGACTGGATAACTAGTGATGATTATGTTTCAAGATTTTTAAGTTTCAGGACCCAAAAGTTTCTCTAGCATGAAAGGACCATGAAGTTAATCATCCTTACCTTTAAGAACAGTTCTTTCAAGTCTTGAATTGACACAAACACCACCTCCTAATGACATACAAGAAGCATAGCTATAACACTGGATGTTATTATTTTTCTTAGGTTTTTATTTTCACTGTGTGTACGTATTTACATAAAATACGTTTTTGTGGGGAGTATTAAATACTATGCTGGTATAGGCATTTTCATCACAGGCTGAAATTGTACACAAAAAAATTATGCTTTTGGGTCCCCAAACAATTACATGTACCTATGGGTGGAACTTTCCACTCAGCCCTCTAGTTTAATCTGGCAAAAAAAAATGTTACTGGCAAGGAATTATTTGAGTCTGTAACAGAACACAGATGTGAGGTCTGTTTCCATCAATGGGCCACTACCCACAAAAACAAGACTGGGTGTTGTGCCAGACTTTTATTTCTGTCTTTGTTTCTAGAGGTAAAAACGTGTATTGAGGGTAACAGTGTTTGCATCATAGCTTTGGTGACTGACTTCAATAGGTTTGTTGCAAACTTCTCACTGTGTTTAATGCAACACTATGCAAGTACAAATGGTTAAACTGTAAATGAAAAAAAAATCCTGTGTTCACTGCTGTTTTAGGCATAATTGCAGACTGTAAAAAGGGGACAGCTACATGAGGCAATTAAGTTGAGTACCAAATAAAAATAGTTTTTTTTTTATTTATTTATTTATTTATTTTTGGAAATATCACTGCCCTGTTCAGTCAACAGTGATTTTAATATAAACTTTTTTATTATTTTAGTTTAATTAGGATGACAATGAAAAACAAAACAAAAATAACTTCGATGTGTTACATTTTATTAGGTGTGTACTGTACAAATGATGGAGTGGTAATACATTGAAGGTGGGGAAATTCACACCAGGACTGACATTCTGCAAACGTACACAGATCTAAAAAAAAAAAAAAAAAAAAAAAAAAACTGCCTGTTGATTTCTATTGACCCTGGTGACAGCACATCCAATTCTACCACACACAAGGGGAAAGGGCAATTTTGGTGGCTTGATATAAGGTTTCACCAAGACGTTTTACTGTTAAGCTCCTGGTCTTCGCAAATTGCTGGCCTCTTTGAAATATTGAATCTTAATAACGCCAGGCCATCTGCTGATTCGATAGGACAGAACATTGCAGACCTGTGTAGAGTCACCTTAAAGTGAGTTATGCAATTCACTTACCACAGACACTGATTTGGAGAACATTATTTCTATGTGTACCAGAGTATTCATTCTTTTTCAGGGATACTGTGAAAAATCTCAGGTTTTATGCATGAAAAAAGTACATCAAGCTCTTCAGGATTAAATCTATTGTATATTTTTCAATGTTTATTTTCTCAAGTGACCATTTCTTGTCTGAAAATAATCTTCTACTTGCCCTGTAGCTATAGCTGGTTTCTTATAAGCAATGTGTCAGTCAGCTACACAGTATGGAAAGTAAATACAAATACTCCTGTGCATTAGAAATAAAGGCATGCTTGACCTGTTTTACACTACTTTACTGACAAAAATGAAAGCACATAATATATTCTAGTAAACTATATTCTTTAAAATCATTTACTCATATGCATCGTCTTGACAAAATTATAAAAGTTAAAATTTTATACACATATAATAATAAATAAAATGTTTTATTTATATATAAAATACAACATGAAATGACTTCTAAGATAAATAATCTTAATGTATCAATGCTGTTATGTCACTATAAAAAAACACACACATTTTACGACATAGCTCAATATTCATTCATATTTCATTCATAAATACCAGACCTTAAGTGAGTCTTATTGAATGTCATCATAGAACAGGGAAATAACCAAGGTGTTATATAACTGATATACGATCACTAAGAGTTGGTATGTGGATATTAACCATATTGACATCAATATTTATTTTTCACCATGGCAAGTTTAGTAACCAATATATAAGCGCATGGGAAAGGAGACAACAAAGAGACAAATGCAAATAAAACTGCCTGAAAGAATTTTCAAAAGAGACTTTTAGGCTTGCCATTTCCACTGATCTATATTGCTTAGGAGGGACCGTTGAAGGAAATCTGTGCGTTGTGTAAACAAACTGTCTGACAGGGAAATCTACTGCTGTTTTGTTATCAGTTGACACTGCTCATGGTCGAATTACCTTTCTTCAGCCCGGGATCACTCGTTGCAATTCTCGGTAGGTGGTGGCTGGGGCTGGTATCTGTCAGTCTCATCAGCCCCTGTGACCTTAAACAAGAGTGGGTTTTGAAAATGAAAACCAGATTAATGCCTTCGCTCATAAATAGAGAATGGGATGTTAATTTGATTAGGCACAATGGGAGACCTTAAAGAAGAAAGCTGCAATATTTTATGTTTTGTACTGATAACTCAATGTGACAATTATAAAAATAGGCTGAAGGTCATGTTTTTTAATTTTTACTCCAAGGCTTCATACACTTAACCCTGTGTAAATTAATTAGCATGTGATATGCATGTAATTTATCACAATGAGAGTGTTTCTACCATTGCAACATTGCACCCAAAACCCAACAACCAAGAACGGCACACTGACTTCACTGCCATAACAGTGATCAACCTTAACAACACAAAAACCGTTCCAACAAACCTATTCAAACTGATTAAATTGTTACCTGATAACATTGTTGAGTCAGCACTTGTCCAAGAATGTGCTGCTACATCTCACACTGGATCAAATACACAAGGTAAAATACAATTATTTTTTCTTATTACTTTGGAAGTATAATAAATAAGTGCTCCTGGAATTGTTTATGTGTGTTCTTCTCAGAAAGCCCTCTGAGTGTATCCCAGTTTATAGGGAAAGAAAGCTGAGGGGGGACAAGAGTTGCTATATTAATATACCAAACTGTACGGGTAGTAATAATAACATAAACTTATAAAATGCTGTGCCGAAAGGTTTGCCACGAGAATTACTTATAAATTACACTATTGTGTACAGCTGCATTTACATCTGTTTCATTAAGAAGGTAAGTACAAAGCAAATATACCACAAAAGACAAAAACAGTGAGGGGAGGCAGACTGTAGGAGTGTGATTGAAAAAAGGTTCTTTTTAGTCTTCATAAGCAAAACATTTAAACCATAGACAAAACTTGTAGTGCATTAAAGGAAAACTTAATGTAATGGTCTCAATCATTTCCAATTCTAAGAAAGCACATTAGAGTCTTCTGAGGGTGAAAAGGATGATCATTCTTATGCGCACATTTTCAATGCGTTATTAAAATACTCCTCTTTTCAGATGAGCGACTCTTTTTTTCTAACTGTATTACACCATGCCAAGAATCCTAAGCTTCAGAGTCTCAGTCAGAAGTGTGAGCCTCAAATCCCCTCTGCAATGAAGCTGATGACTGAATCATGTTTAAACATTCAGGCGATTGCTTGTGTAAACAAAAGGCTACCCATGCACTGTCCACCTGCATAACAGGTCATATTTGAACACCTCCTGTATCACGACCATTAAAATGAGAAGGTATTCCTATTCCATTGTAAACAATAAAACAAACAAAAAAGGCTTTTCCGATCTGGATAGAAAATGGAATTGCATTGGGGAAGGGCCTTACAGTACACTTTGGCACAGTTAACAACACATATCCTTTGTGCACGTGTAAATACTATAGCATTAGCATATTTAAACACTGTGATAAAAGTTGCTATAAAAAAAGTATATCAATTTTAATTTTAATTTTAAATTCAAATTACATTTGCATGACAAACAAAAGTTCTGCAGTAAAGGAAGGTGTGTTACAATAGATGGATACATTGTTGAGTACGTTCTGAGGGTGGCCTGTGGAAGGCAGCTGAAAACAACTCCCATGCTGTGGGGGGTGGGGGGTGGGGGGGAGGTTGGTTTGGGTAGATCAGAGTTGACATATTTTAATGGCTGTCCCTTTCTCCTGTCCTGCATGCAAGGTGCATAGGCACGTTAAAACTGAAGATCTTTAATACTTGAATATTGTTTGCTATATAATATTTGCAGTTACTAAAATAGCAACTTGGTATGGGTAAGAAATATCACAATTATTTCCACTAATGTATTTTTCTTCTAGTTGTTTAGATTCCCTGATATGTCATAAACTCAAATGTTTGGAAACACCCCTGTGGCCTCAAAAGGCCTCCCAAACATCTTCTCTGTAAGACCAGCTGGTATGTCAGAGTGTAACCATTAACCTGTCCCCCTGCAACACTTTGCCCCCAGTGGATGTAAGATATCGCATTCGCTATATGTGGTATGTATTACTGATGTATTTCTTATATCCACTTGGGAAAGATATAATTAGAACATGACAGAAGAGACTGAGTGTATTTTATTTGTTAGTGTTCCTAGTACTGCTACTGCTTATAATTCAATGTGCTATTGAGCTTCCCAGTCCCACCACCCTGGCATCCCAGTCCCTGTCCACAGTGAGGATCACTCAGTACTGAAAATGCTTCAACTAAAGCACTTCTCATGTAATTTATGCAATATGATTGTGTTCCGTTTGTGCAGAGCTTTCCTAAGTACAAACCAAGTCTGAGAAATTCAACATGCTATCCGAATAGTAAGAAGCAATGTTTGTTATGCAAAACTGGCTCAGATTACAAGTCTGACAGAATCTCTTTTCAAATAAGTTGGTTATTCAATGTATTTGCATAGATCCTTCGTATTTTCAATGCTTCTTATTAACTGACTTCTATTATATCTAAAACATATAATATACACAGACAATCTGGCAAGAGTATCATCATTCTTGGTTATGTTTTAATACAAATTAATTCTGGTACATGCTGGATTTGCATGTATTAAAATGACAAATGGTTAATGCCATATGTTATCCTTTGTATTGGTGCTAGAAGAAAATTGAAAAAACAATTTAAAATATTCTTAGTGCTTGTTTTATTTGGACAGTAATTTTTCATTTTGACAATAATACATTCACCCATGGATTTATATTCAGTGCAAGTGTAAGTAGAATATTTTAAGGTTGATGTTATAGATTTTCTTAAAAGAAAAAATTTCATACTGCGAATCAACATTTTTGTCATGATGGATTCCATATGTCACAATCTGACAAATGCTACAGTTAGTCAGACATACACTGTCAAAAAGAAATGGATTACAGTACCAGAAATGTGAAATTGCTTTGGATTTGTGTCTCAACATCTTTACAATGTTAAATACGCTTGAAGATGACAGCATATGATAATAGTTTTCCAGATCATGTGGCCAATTTTAAAATGGGAAAACAAAATATGTTTTGTTTGTTTGTTTGTCTGTTTGTTTGTCTGATTGTTTTTTAAACCACTGCTAGTGTATATCTATTATTCTGAGAAACAATTTGACACATCTTTTTTATGTCTAAACATTTGCCTTGTTGACAAGAAGTTTCTTTAGTTTTACTTGTTCTTGGCATGGCGATTAAAGTAGTAGAAAACATCTGTTTAATCAAGACAAATAATGCACTACATTAAACATGCTTTCACGATTCATCAGTATGTTTTGAGCCACATCATTCAGTCATAAAGTTCAGATGTCTAAAAAGTCATGGATGCAGAAACAGGATCAGCATAGGAAACTGTTGTTCATTCAGTTCATTTCTTTCCGCTGGAAGTGTTGGAAGTTCCAGCTGAGTAAAAGTAAAAAAAAAATCAGAACTTATGTAACTTAAACACTTATGGTAGTAGTAATAGAGTAGGGTTACTTGCTGTAGGAAGGTGGTAGTAGGATCAACAGATGCTGAAATTAAAACAAACGTAAAAATAGCCCCCCTCAATGATATCGTGTAAGAATTTTAGTCTTTAGATAAAAGCTTAGGCAGAAAACTTCAGTAGGACCAGTGAGACTTTTACTGTCATTATTCCAGAATGAAACAGTGTCAGGAGCCTGCCCCATATGGAGCAGAATACTGGTGAACAACAAGGAAATACGTCTCTGCAAGTATATGCTTTATGCTTGCTTTGCTTTTTAACATTTAACATTTGTCTGCCTCTTTTACATACTTTTGACTTCACCTTTTTTTTTTTTTTATTAAGAATCACCAATTATTTTTCTTATTTTCTCCCCAATTTGAAATGTCCAATTATTTTTATTTCAACCCGGCTCAATGCTGCCATCCCTGTGCTGACTCAGGAGGGACAAAAATGGACACACACATCCTCCGTAAAGTGTGTCGTCAGCTGTCAGCTTCTTTTCACTCTGCAGGCCCATCATGCAACCACCCCTACAGCGCCGGAGGACCACGCAGCTCTGGGTAGCTTACAGGCAGGCCCAGTCTACAGGGGTCGCTAGTGCATGGTGAACAGAGAACATCCGGGCCAAACTAAGCCCTCCCCACCCAGGAGGTGCTTGGCCAATTGTGAGTCGCCCCCTGGCAATTCCCGTCTGTGGTCGGCAGTGGAATAGCCTGGACCCGAACCTGTGACCTCCATGAATATGGCGCAGAGCGTCTTTACCGGATATGCCACACGGGAGTCCCCTTGACTTGACCTTGGACTTGAATAATTAAGAGGTCACCTCACATTTTTGCATGTCTGCATTCCGTTAAACAACATATAGAGTATATAACCTGGTTACTTTGAAATGATAAACCCACAGCTTAGGTGGTTCTGTACAAAATACAATAAATTAAGTTTAAAAACTAAAGTTCTGGAGGAGGGACGGCCCCTACATATTTTGTCATCTCAACATAACCTATCAAAATCATATAAATAACCACGTTACTCACCCCTCTCTTTCATTTGATTCATTCACATCCCTCAACCTCCCCCATCTCTGTCCCAGCAGCTTCTCTAGGTACAATCTATTATGGGGGTTGCCTGCCTTTTCCAGGTGGCCAAGTGGTGGACCCTCAAACCAGATAGGTTTTGTGCCAGATTGTTTATATATTCATCACACAATCATCAATAAGAGTTTTTCGAAACTCAATAAAAATTTGTCCTGAACTACTAAAAATACTGTTTGACACCCAACCTGGAGGTCAAGCAAAGGTAAAACCACTTTGAACTTGGTCAACACTGATGTTGAAATTTTCTTCTAATTCAAACTCATCTTGACAACAATTAATGAAAATGCCTCACAATACAAGAAAGTGTATAGAAACTGTTACATTTCCAACCTCTGATTTTTTTTATATATTCTATACCTTCCAAGTCAAAGACATTATAACGTGTGTGTGTGTGTGTGTGTGTGTGTGTGTGTGTGTGTGTGTGTGTGTGTGTGTGTGTTTTGTCGTGACATAATGTCTATTTCATTCATTGGTTTGTGGTTAGATTTTGGGTACATTGGTAGAAAACAATAAATCAATGTATGATAAGTCCCACAAGGTGTGCCAAAAAAGACACAATAGGATAATTCTCTATTATTGCTCAATAATGAGTTGGTGTACTTGTTATTACTAGCTAAACTTTGTTCTGCTGCCAAATGCACAATACCTGTATCACGTTCACACAGTAGCAGCAGTATAGGGAGATTGTTGGGAGATTGCCTAAGAAATTATATGTACTCTCACAAAACAAGAAACACAAGTTTTGGCTTCCTGTTTGTCTCTATTATTATGTAAGATATTAATATTCTGTAAGAAAATTAAAACAAAAACGTAAGGGAACACGTAAGAGCAGTGCAGAAATATTCAGTAAAATCACATAAACACTACAACATTATTTTAATGAAATATGGTGTTGTATTTTAACTATAGTCTGTAAAATGGATTTCTGGATCATTTTAGTTTATTTTAGGAAAAATAAAAGGCAAAAATTTAAAGTTCCGCATTCTGTCTGAGTTCAGACGAGAAAGTAAACTATGAAACCATGTAGTATTTCTGATTTAATTGAATACAATTGTTTTTAAAACAATCAGTGATACAGACCAATTTAAACATGGTATCAATGAATAAATACAATTAACTTTAAAGCAGGTGGTATTATTTGATGAATACTACTGATTCTTAAACAGCAGGTTTCATCTGATCAATGCCATCAGGTGACAAGTAATGGTGGCTTTGTAACACCTGATTAACTAGTTATTAAGAACTCGCAACACTAACAGGGTATATGAGATTTAATAAACAACTCCTCTCTGAAATGTTTCCTTCTCTAAAATAATGTTTTGTGAACTGCAAGCTTGATTTCTTGATTTCTCTTTTTTGTGTGTATTTGGTCCACAAGAGCAACAGCATAAAATGTTTTATTTTATTTTTTTAGAAATGCTACATCAATCCTAGAAGCGTTGTTATGAATTTGTTTGTTCTTTAAACTAATGGTAAATGACCGAATAAACGAGAAAGTTCATGCAGAGGAGAACTTGATGCTGTTTTAACTCCAGTCAAATATAATGCTATGTTTTGCAAAAGGATATTTTCAACAATGTAATCACAGGGACGGCCTTTCTATGATGCAGGTCTTAGCAGAATTAAAGTGTAAAATTGTAGTTCTTTGTTAGTTTTAAAGAAGTAAAATAATGTTATTGCACATGAATATTGTTAGAACAAATAAAGTATTTTGATTAATAAAAAAGCTATTTAATAACAAATTTGATATTCATTGTATTAATTTTCTTTTATGGGCTCTATTTGCAAAGCTTGTTGTTGGCATTTTTATCAATAGCCAAGAAACAGAACCTAAGTCTGTTTAAGCCAAAATGCGAATCTAATGGAAAACCTGTAAGAAAATCTATATAGTCACATTCCATTCTCTGCCTTGATGTAGGTGCTTACAGAAAAAGTGACATCTTCTCTCTTACATACATACTGCATGATGTCATGTGACACTCCTCTCTACCTTGACTACCTTCAGCTGGATAGTTGCACTGATTTCATAAAAGCCACATTGCTAAAATAGAACGCACATAGATTACCTCATGAATGGAAATCCAGTGACCCATCAGAGCCCAATAGGTTGCTGCTGTGTCTTATTCATCGCTTTCAAAGCAGAAGTGGCTGTGTGGCTGTGTTTTTGTTCGGGTTCATTTGGCTACTGCAGATTTAGCATTTGAGTTGACCCTCACATTCAACAGCATTGTATACTGCCTTCAGCTTAGTTAAGGAACAAATGGCTAAACAGTACCTTAAACACAGATAGAAAACTGTAAATTGTACGGTGAGAAACATCCATGTCTTAATTAGTTTACTCCACTTTCAGCAGCCTGTGCTAAAACTAAAGCAAAACACAGCCTTTGATAGAACAACTGTTTTTTGTTTTATTTTTTGTCCTCCAATAAAATGCTGAAATGCATGCACCGTACTGAATCTTCAGAATGATATTATGGTAACAAAAGTTATCTGACATGTCAAAAGCCAATCAGAAGTATTTCTGCTACAGTTTTATGGTTCACACATTTTAGAGTTACGTTACATGTCAAACCCCATTTCTCTGCAGCAATCTCAAACAAGACAATTACCAAAATAACTGTCCATGTTCATTTATATATATATATATATATATATATATATATATATATATATATATATATATATATATATATATATATATATATAGATAGATAGATAGATAGATAGATAGATAGATAGATAGATAGATAGATAGATAGATAGATAGATAGATATAAAACATTTTCTGCAGTTTGGAAAGAATGTCATCAACCCAAGGACTGCTGCAAATGCGAGAATTAGAAAAACAGCTGGGAGAGGGAACTGATTAGCGCCTTGCCAGGAAGAGGTGCCAATATAAACAGTGACCGATCAGTTTAATTAAAACGCAAAGGACACCAAGAGGCAAAAGGTACAAATGTAAACAAAGCAGCACTGATTTGAAATCTTCTTGTGTTTCAGTGACTGGATGTATCCGGTGAACAATTAATCCTGATGAACTCCAAATGTCAGCAAGATTAGACCACTGAAATTGATTTCACAGTTGCTCAGCTTTAATATTCTGTCTCCCAGATCATTTTCTTAAGTTCAAGAGTTGTTATTTTAGTTTATTACCACAAAATTGCCCCTGGCACTGTGTTTGAAAATGGACTACTCCCTAAATCAGCGGTCATTGCACTTGAGCCTTGCTTGCTCATTCACAGGACCTTTCCATGACAAGGTTTCATTTGGCAATGCTGAAGCTCACAGGACATTAAAAGACCTTTACCTAATCTTTTTTTTTATATGTTCCTTTCTCACAACTAATTCCAAACCTTAGCATTGTATCAAACAAAATGAATGTCTGCATTCTGCTTAATGCTATCCCCAAAGAAACTGTTATGCCAAAATAGGCTCCCTTTTTCCTTCTCTTTGTAGTTGCATAACTTCAGATGAAATGCTTTGTATACAGTTTGATCTGATGGTTTGGCTGTTGTTGTCAAAAGTCACCACTGTGGGGGGTTACTACCAGGTGACACCAAACATTGTGTGTGGGTAAGGGGGGTGAGGAGGGTGTGCTGGTGGAGATTGGGGCTAGGCTGTACGGTTGAAATGTTGGAAGTCCTCTATGAAGATATAAACCAATACCAGAAAACTGAAAAATCTTAAAACTTGTTTTCAAAGAAAACAAGTTGCTTTTTTTTAGCATCACTTCTCCATAGGAATTGCACTGCATTCAGACAAGTTAATACTTTTACAGCTCTATTTATAAAACCAAATCTTCATGGGAGATGCCATTTTATTAAGTAATTCATACCTTGTGATTTTTTTAACATATTAGTGCAGTGTAGAGCTGGCTAATTAAATGATAAAGTCAATGTTGTATTACCAGCTATAGTAAAACCCTGATAAAGTGACACAGCACAAGTGATAAGAGCACCACCTCCTCCCAGACCACAGCTGCTGATATGACCCTGGGAAGCATGTGGTTGTCTCCCCAGTCTGAGATCCAGACAAAGTCAAGGATATTGAATATAGCCTTAAAACTTTGATCTCAGCAAAGACCATACATCTTAAACTTAAACCAACCAATGCACTACATAGGTCCTGAAATTTTAAATTGCAATCATTTTAGGAACAATTGGTTGACTGTAATGCTATGGCACACATGTCCTGTAATAAATTGTATAACGGTTCATGAACAAGTTTTGGAGGGATTTTCTAAATGTATTTTCTGAAGTGGGAGCTCACATTATCTTACACAGTCCTTATCCTGGCAGCAATCTGAAACTTGAAGAAAGTCTACCCATTGGCTCACCTTCATCAGTCATCAGGTACTTTAGCAATCTTGATGCTAAAATAAAGGTTCAGAGGTACCACAAGACCACTGGACCAAGACAAAACAAAGAGCAGTTTAAAAACTGTTGATAAAATAAGGAGCATTTCAAACAAGAAGTGCACTTAAGTGGATATCTTAATGCACCTGTGACTCACCAAGCATTGTAAATACCTAAAATCTAACCATTGCTCTATTTCTCTGATGTTATTATTTTTAAATTAACAAACCTTTGTGTAACTAGACTTAGGGGATGACACATTTAAAAACAATTCATCATTAAGGTTAATTTCTGTTTTGCCTCCTGAGCTACCAGAGCTGGAAGATTTGAATTACAAACTGCCTCTGCTGCATGCTGTTTTGACTTCCTAGAGTGATACTGTGGCAAGCAGGTTTCAAGTGGGGAACAAGCTTGTGTCACACAGATAAAAATAAATAAATAAATAAATATTCAAGGAATGTAAACAAACAAACTTTAAACAAACTGGTCAACAAAGTCTGCTTTTTAATGAAGTACTCTGCACAGAAGGCTATACTAGAGTAAACAGACATCAGAGGATTTGATTTGTGTATGTGTTTGATTATAGCACATCTTCAATTGGAATTATGACCAAAAAAATGTTCAGCTTTCTTCTAAAATGTATATCCATAGAAACCATGGGCAAAAGCTGGTCCCCTCAGCTAAGGACCTATGTTAACTAAGACAATTAGGAAAACCGTCAGTGATGAATAGTATAGGCTGCTTAGTCTGATCACTTGAAAGTAGAAGCTTCTTTATATATTGTGCAAGTAGTTCACAGCTCCACACCTGTGTGAGTTAATCAAGTTTGAACCCCCTTCCCTGGTGCACTACAGTACAGTTCACAATGTTTATGTAAATTCGAGTTGATTATATTTTTGGCTGGTCATTATATGTTATTAATTGATTGATTCAATTATTTATTTAATTAATGTGGAATTCCAGTTAAACAGCAGGAAATGTTTTTCATTATCTCTATGCACCCTGAGAGTTGTAATTCACTAATCCATGCTTCATTAATTAATTGTTTCTATTTAAAAAGCAACAAAGAAACCAGCGCCCTCCTCTGGTAGCATGGTGGTAAAACACTTAAATCTGTTGCTGTAAGTTATATTTCCATGTTGTTTGTTGTTGTTTTTTTATACTTATATTTTATTTATATATATATATATATATATATATATATATATATATATATATATATATATATATATATATACACACACACACACACACACACACACATATATATATATATATATATATATATATATATATATATATATATATATATATAGCAATTGGTAATGGTTTTCCAAAAGATAGAACATTTTTCAAGCAAGAAAACATTGTGCAAACCAAACTAATTGTTAGCTAAAGAGAAAATGCTGGACCTTGAATGGGATCCAGTGGTAAGGACCCTATGTATGTTTGTATAAGGCCTTTCTTTTGGAATTTTTATAGTGGCATACCTTACGAATTGTAAATTAAAATAACTTATAAAAGGGAGAAGCTTAAAGGGCTCTGTTTCTATCACTGTTGGTTGACTAAAATCTGATTTGATCTGATCTGAAAGGTGACATGGTCCCAGAGGGAGTTATCAGTACCAGCACATAGCTGGCTAGACCTCTTGCTGTTACACTGTCTCCCTGGGAGACACTTGAGACGTATTTACAAGTTGAGTCTGTGTCAACTGTTTAAATTCAATTGTGCTTGCTCTTAAAGAAAATGTTCTCATTGTAACTGTGCAAAGAAACAACAAAATGTCTGTGAATAAATAATTAAACTGTAATAGGGGCTAAGTACTGCTGCCTGAGTTATGGGATTCTGAGCATTAATGAATATTGTGCACCACAGACTAAGGTACAGTAAAATGCTTTTATTGAATACAATTCAAAATACAGGTATTAAGTAGACTGCAGCTAGACAAAACAGTATATTACTGTAAGTGTGTGCAGTAAATACTAGAACATGGTAAGAACAGCTGTACAGGGCTCCTGACAGCTACTGCTACATAATTATCAAGTCAGTGTTTTTAAGTGCTATAGTTATCCTTAAAGTTGTTGGAATAGTACATTTTAATCACGCCTGTCGGTAAGCACCGTCTGCTGTGTTACCCTACTTGTTTTGAGGTACCTTAGATTGTAAAAGTATCTTATCTAATCTTTTAGTTTCCTCGTGGTGCTGTTTAATGGTTTTTATGGCAACCCCAAGCATGTCTGGCTTAACCGAGGAAGCAGTTTCTTGCAGGATAA